>NW_027457586.1:822500-1095751 GCF_050624435.1 Tenrec ecaudatus | reverse complement strand
ATTCAGGGCTCTTTTTTTATCCGTACAAACACACCACCACACCATCAACAATTATCAAGTAGATGTCATGTATGCAGTGCTGCCCTATTCAAGGCGGTGCTGAGTATGTGAGGAGGATTCTCTCTAAAGCACAGCTCTGAGGAAGTCTGTCTCCTTCGCACTTTTACACACACAGGGTGAGGAGCCTGCAGGAGGCTCCGTGCGTTGGGTGAAGCCACACGATGAGTGAGGAGACCGAGTGTGTAGCCAGGGGAGTGAGAGCGCAGAGTTCACCACTTCACCACCATGCTGGTGTGCACAATCGATGAAAGGGTGGCTGCCAGCAGCAGGACAGAAAAAAAGTAAAGCATGTAACTTGTGGTTTTATCTCTGGCTTACTTCCAAAAGGAATTGTTTTTGTTGTTCTAAAAAGCTTTATACCGAGAAAAAAAAAGAAAGAAAGAAAGCTTTATACCTCTATAAAAACAAAAGGCTACTGCTGTCAAGCACCTTCAGACTCAAGCCAGAGGAGAGCTCTCCCAGTGGGCTTCCAAGCTGAAAATCTTCACAGAAACACAGTACCTCCTGTGGAGTAGCTGGTTGGTTCAAGCCAGCAACCTGGCAGTTAACAAGTACGTCCCTTGTACCTGTAATACCTGTATAAAGTGTATTAAATATGAACTACTCCTGGTGTATAATTTTAAATTGAATTATTGTGCCTGGAACTTTTTTTTTAATAGCTAAGAATGGTGAAATGAGACTCCTTTAGATGTTATGATAAGAATACACACTACACAGGGCTTGGACCCAACCCAGCTTAATTCAAAGGAAGGCAGATTTATTTTCTTCTGCTTCCCAGAAGGTTCCCCAGCAGAACGTGTGTTAAACAAAATTGTTTAGCTATGGAAAAGAGCAATCTCCTCTTGGGAAGATCCTGGTAGAAGGGGGCTTTGGTTACATATCCAGCTCAACCCAGCCCCAGAGGCCTCGTCATGTTTTATTTTGTTTTGCCCTTGACACTGATTGTCTTGGGAACTGTGGCCCCCGAGCAATGGCCAGGAAGTCAGGTCTTCTTGATGTAAATCCTCTAATATCCCCTACAATGATTTTCAGTGCCAATGGTAAGGCCCGCCCAGTGGCTGCCACATGCCCCTGAGCAAACACGTCAGAGCAGATGAGAGCATGAGACAGCATTTAAGAGAACGGTAGGCTGGCCTTGACTTAGCTGTTTGGCCTCTCCTCAGAAGTCACTTGTGACACTGACTGTCATGGGTTTCATTAAGAACAAGTCTATCTCTACCAAAGAAAACTGCAAGGTAAGAGGACTTTCAGCTCCAGCTACATATGTCTCCAAACTTACTTACATATTGTCCTGTTTTCAGAAGAAAAAAAATTTACTCAGTGCCTCCCGGGCAAATAAAAACTTTGGTACTACAACCTACAATCCCAGATAAAGTGTAGGTATCTGCTTTGGCAGCTCCCCTGGATCGAGCTGCTCCGGTAGCTCTCCACAAAAACCCTGTGAAGAGATGATCAGGCAGGATAGCCTAGTCTGTTCTTCAGAAAGAAGCTACCCCTGAAACCTCAGTGGCTTAAAATCTAGAAGTTTATTTCTTGTTCATGCAAATTCTGACGCTGGAAGGGCAATTCTACAGGGTGTTTGTCCTGCACACCGTCCGTCAGTGATTCGGGCTGCTTCACAAATATGGTGCCACCAGATCAAAAGGTGGATTCCAGGTCATCACAGAAGAGGAAGAGAGAAGTGGGGGTTGTGGATCAGTCTTTACATGCTTTGACACTTTAGTTGACATAGATCGCTGGATAGGGCTGCTTATATAAAGGTTATCAGTTCAAACCCACCTAGCTGTACCACAAAAGGAAGGGGTCATCTGCTTTCATAAAGGGTACAGCCTAGACAACCTCATGCAACAATTGTACTCTGTACCACAAGGGGTGAGCATGAGTCAGAACTGACTTGAAGGCAACAGGATTTGGGGTGTTTTTGTTTGTTTGGTTGGTTGGTTGATTGGTTTGGTTTGCTGAGTGGGAGGTGGTTCTACCTACAGCATATTAATCTGAAGTAGTCACTTTAGGTTTTTTTGTTTGTTTTTTGAGAGATGTGGAAAAGCTCATTGGCTTTAATGGGGAGTTAACTCTGCCGCAGACGGCCTCCTCAAAATTTCCCTCCCGCTTCATAAACTAGCAGAGATTTTCAATGAAGGAGCCTGCAGGCACCCGCTGGACATCTCCTTGCAAGGTCAGTCCTTTGGAGCCACTGGGAGGGAGAAAAAAGAGACTTCTATTCCTGTAAAGAATTCCAGCCCCAGAAATCCTCAGGGGGCAATTCTGCCCTGTCCTCTCGGGTCGCTATGAGTCCGAATTGAATTTATGGCTATGAGTTGAGTTTTAATTCCATTCACTTACTGCTATTGACAGGTTGCTAGATTAGGGCTTGTCTTCCCAAATGCCAGCACTAAACGAAAATGAGCTGTCCGGGCCACAACAAAGGGGTTGGAAATAAATCAGGCACACTCATTAGATACCTATGGCAAAATTCAGAACTGAGCATGCTCTGACCCAAGTCATGTAGACCCAGGTGGAAGGTCCACCTGGTCATACAGAATAGGACTTCACAAAAGTGCACCAAAATCAACCAGTACGATCGACCAATGCCCTCCAGTGGTGTTGGGAGGTGATAGAAGTAGGCCTGGGCTCCTTGTCGCCCTCCCTTGTTCACGTGCTCTGCAAGTGGAGGGTGAGGCCCTTGGGGGTTCCTGCCGTGGCTCCTCAGCTGGTTCTGCACTCCTGCTCAGGTATTCCTCCCATGAAACCGCCATATTCAGCTGCAAACTTTCCCCACCCCTGCCATGCAGCCCGGCGTGCTTTCCGGAGATAGTGGGGACTTTTGGGGACTGCGATACCTGAAACTTTCTTTCATAACATTCACTTGGATTTACAAAAGTGCTTCTGCCATATGAATTCTTTCAGCGTTGCTAAGCAAGAACTGAGGTCAACCACCCCAGAAACCTAACACTATCAAGTCGATTCTGACTTATATCAATCTAGGGGGTCCTCAAACTATGGCCTGCGGACCACATGGCCCTCAGAGGACATTTATTCAGCATGCCGGGTGTTTTTGCCCCCCTTTTTTTTTTACTTCAAATTAGGTATGTGCAGTGCGCATAGGCATTTGTGCATAGTTTTATTTTTAAACTATAGTCCGGCCCTCCAGCGGGTTTGAGGGACAATGAACTGGCCTCCTGTTTAAAAAGTTTGAGGACCCCTGAAAGGACAACGTAGAACTATACCTGTGGGTTCCCGAAGTTCTAAATCTTTACAGGAGCTGAGAACCGCATCTTTCTCTGTGAGCCATAGCGGATTCCAACTGGCTGGCCTCATGGTCACACACATTCCACCAGGCTCCTTGAGCCTTAACTTGATAATTTAATGAAACGATACTTCTCCAAGTCACACTGTATCAAGGTCTATAATCTTGCTATTCTAATATCAAATTTAAAATAAGGAATATAGTTAAGCTCCAAATCCATAAGCAATAAGATCATTGAATCTCTTTGGACACTATTACTTAAAAAAAGAAAAAACTCTGTCCAATTATTTTCAGCACAGAAAAGCTTCCAGTGTTTACAGCTTAGTATGTAATTGCTTTTTCTCTTCTTCTTTTGCATTGGTGAATCATTTTGAGCTTATAATAATGTCAAAATAAATAGTTTCCAGAGCCTCCAGGCATTCACTGTGTAATGATCATTTAAAAGATTTCTTGGTTAGAGGGTCCTCAAAAGAATAAAAAGCGTGTCCGCATCCCTGGTCATTTCTATATTCAAAAGAAGAAATTGCTCATCAAATGCTACAAGCCAATTTCTTTCTTCAGCCAAACTGCCCATTTTAGCATCACTGAATTAAGCAAATGGTTCTACATTTCAAAGTCAACAATGATACTCTTTTCCCTTTAACACGAGCATCTTAAACAGCTCAAAAAATAGTCGAGCTCTTTATTATGGCTTTTCCTGAGAAAGCTGTTTCGTTGTTTATTTTATTTATTCATCTAGACTTTCATGTTAAGATTTGTGTATTTTAAGTTCTGCTAGTCAGGACATTTTAAATGGAGCCAGATTTTTTTTTTATACTTTGTCTTTTAAAATATAATGAGACTGAGCAGTACATCCGTTAATAAAATATAAAGTCTTCCTATTTCTGTTTGTTTGTAATTTCCCTAAGGATAACTCTTAATGTAGTAAAACCAAAACCCACCATAATGAATTACATTTGGTCTACTGGGGGTTGTGGCCAACCTTTTGATAGAAAAATCCAGAGACTCCCTTCTGCATCTCCTTTCCCAACCAAACCCCGGTGGTTGGAGGCTGGAAGGAAGAAAGAGGCTGGGCTGCTGGGGCAGGGTGGGGAAGGGGTAACCTTGCAGATTATTTCAAATTCTACTCTGAAGGCAGAAAGTTATCCAAATGAGATAGCTAGAGATTCACTTCCTTAGAAAAAGATTGAAATTAATGTGTCCCTTAGAAAAGCCAAAGGAAAAAAGTCGTTATTAATTTAGGCAATTGAAGAACTTTGAAAGCCATGTCTAGTACATAAAAACACCTGTCCCTAGAGCCCATCGGCCTAGGAAACTGAATTTTTATACCATGTAAAATAAAGGAAGGTCATTTCTTAGACTTGCTCAACAGAAGATTGTCATTTTAAACCGGTTACTGTAATGAGAAGCTGGGTTTTCGTAAAAAGGACTGAATGCTTGAGTCAGTGTGAAATGAAATTAGAGATGCATGTTCTGCGCATGGCGGCATTTCCGGAGGAGTCTGTGTTCCTGTGACTGCTCTCGATCTGTCTCGTGCCTTCTGGGAAACTCACAGCGTGGTGCCCACATCTAGTCTCTCGGACTTTCTTGCCAGCTTTGGAAAGGTGTTGAGTCTGTTGGATCTGCTGCACAGAGACAGCATGCAAGTGGACCCTTCCCACATTCCTCAGAGAGCAGCCCCCCAGTGTAAAGCTGTGGGTGAGGTTTGATGACCTTTGCCCCTTCATCATCCCGCATTCTTTAAGGGACCCAAGCGCTCCCCCGAGGCATTACCGGAGAAGCAGCTACCCCATAGTTTCCAGATGGTGGGTATCAGCCTGTGTGCTCATTGGGATCGCCAGAGAGCTGTCCAAAAGACATCTTTGTCCCATCTCCACTGAGTCCGATTTTATTGGCCTGGAATGCAGCCTAGGTGCTTGGATTTTTTTCTCTCTCATAAGTTTTTATTGTGAATTAGGTGAAGGTTTACCAAGATCATCAGTTTTTTATTCAACAATTCATACCCATTGTGTTTTATGCCACTTATTGCAATCTCCACAATATAATATGACTTGTTCCACTCCCTACTTATGTCTTCTGTTTCCCTTCCTCCTCTCTTCCTACCCTTCTGAACTTGGGCCTTGGATTAATACTGCCCTTTTGAGATCAAATGGTTTGCTGTTTTCAGGTTTGCGTGCCTCACTTGTGTAATTGCTCCCATTATAGACCAATCTATTATTTGGCTGAATATTGAACCACAGGTAGGAGTTCATTTTCAAACTTAGTGAATAAGGACCATCGTTTCAGAGGTTCTGTTAGTCCCTATCCAGCCAATAAGCCTGGTCTCTTTTATGACTGTGAATTTTGCTTCACTATCTAGGACCTTTGGATGTGATCCCTTTCAAAGAAGTTGGAATTGATAGTTGGAGATCATCTAGTTATTCTGTGCTCAGAGTCATGAAGTCTAATGTTCATGTGGTCCACTCACCACTCTTTCCTCCAGAGTGAGGGTGACAATACTTGCCACCTAGATGGCCACTTGTGAGCTTCTGAAATCCAGCTGCTACTCACCAGCATGGATGTCGAACATAGTCTTTACAGTCTAGGTAATGACAATTGTTCTTGGTGTCCTTCACAACTATAATCCCCAGCCCCCCAGCCCAATAAAGCACTCCCTCCAGTTGTTCGGTTATGCCTAAGGAGTTTTGATAACTTCATCTTCTGTGTGCTCCGGAATATTCAATTCCCTGGATGGTCAGAATGGTCAGTCAGGGCTCAGAATCTTGGTGTTAAGGCTTCTGGTGAGATCCTGGCACATCAGACACAGAGGTTGTGAGGCTAGAGGAGGGGCAGAAGGGGATCATACTGAGTCTAACAAGGAAAGAAAAGGAAATGAAGGATATAAGCAATTAAAAGCAAGCGCATAAATAGATACAAATACACAGATGGCCCTTGCAACATTATTCCCAATCTCGCAAACGTGTCAACGGTCTAAATACCCATCAATAGGTGAATGGATAAGTCAAACATGTTGCCTACGGTATATACAATGGACTACTACTCAGCCATAAAGAGAAATGAACTCTTGACACAGGCTACAAGAGGAATGAACCTCATAAGCATTATGCTGAGTGAAATAAATCAGCTTCAAAAAGGACACATTTTGCTTAATTCCACTTACAAAAAATATCTAGGCTAGGAAAATGAATAGAGACAAACATCTCCCAATTGTTTCCAGGGATAGGTAGGAAGGTAAGTATGGTTGTTACATAATGCCATGTCAATTGGACAAATAAGTGAGGTGGAGTCTTTCTTATACCTATATGAGTGTCCTTGGATTTATTTCTCTAGTCAACCCAGCCTAACCCAGTAGGGCCTGGAGGGGAAGTGCCATCCCTGAGACGATACTGAGCTTCCATAAGGGTGATGACATAATTTTGGAATGGGTAAGGATGATATATGAACAACATGCAGAATGCCACTTAATTATAATCTTGTAGAGCGTGGAAGTGACGAATGTTTTGATGCATGTATATTTAGTATGATTTTTAAAGAGTGTACGCAAAAGAGCAATATGGCAAGTCTGTGTTGCCATTTGCTGTTGCTCAGCTAAAAGCGATTCGGGCCTGTGTAGTTCAAAGGGAACCACAGAGGCTCAGGAGGAAAGCTGGTACCATCTCCAACTGAGACTTGTCTGACCAAATGCAGAGTCTCCCTTCAAGTAACTGACAGGTCAGAGGCAGCTCATCTCTGCTGCAGAAGCAATGATTTGTCTCAATTCCCAGACCACTGTCACAGCCATGTCTTGTTGCTCTCGGTGCCCCCCTTCCCCACCACAATAAGTCACTAGAAAGCCATGCTTCATTTAAAAACAAACAAATAAAACCCTTCTGCCTCCATCCTGGCACTGTTTCAGCTTATTTAGCATCATAACATATGTCATCTGTTTCCCTAAACAATCTAACATGGACATGGCACGATGGGACTGATGAGTTAGGCAAATGAGAACCAGCCTGCCCTCTGAACACACACGATGGCATTTGACTTGCTGTCAGTAGATGCTGTCGCGTTTCTTCTCCTCTTTCATGGAAAATAAATACAGAAAAGAATGAGGACATGAAAAGGGCTGCAAGATGTTTAGCTCTGGTCTTTCTAGAAAGTGTAGAAAAAAAGTATGTGACCCCTGCCTGCCTTTAGATGCCCCACTCCTCTGGCAAACAAGGATTGCACACTGACCATGGACAAGACATCTGGATCTGGGGGGAGGATATAACAATTGCCCCCACCAGCAAAGAGTTTCCAGATTTACGGGACTACACAGGCCAGGGAGCAGCTCATAAAAAGAACAAGAAGAATCACAAAGGAGGGTGTGCTCCAGCACCACTTCGTCCAGCTGCAGGCACATGAAGGCAAAGTTTCTTTTGCTTTCAGTCAAGTTTATGATTTCCGCTGCATCCCTTACCAACACCTTCACGAAGATCTAGGTTCTTGGGTTGTTTCGCTCCAGGGCGGACATCTCCTTGGTAAAGCTTTATGGACAGCTCATGGTCCAAGAATTCCACCTATATGTTTTGAAAGGGGCCACGTTAAAACCCCTGGCTCAGACTTTCAGGACTGGGCACAATACAGCAAACCCACCATGGGGACAGCAGGATTTGGTAACACTCTCATCTCCATCACAACCTGGACCTGGCAAAGCTATTTTCTTCCACTCACCATCTTTCAATCAATATTTACTCAGCTATTAGTTGCTCCCCAGGCTCAGCATCAGAAAAGTGTTCAAACGTTACCGAATTGTCCATCTAATGGTAGAGGTCTGTGCAAGGGATATGAGAGCAAGAGGCTCAGAGATGATCAGTGGGTAACGAGAGAGGGATTCACCTTTATCATTTGTAGAAAGCCCCTGAGGCTTAGTCACATTGGCAGACTTTCCCTGGAGCAAGCAAATAAAGCTGCTCCCGGCTCAGCTCCATTCCTGATCTGGTCTTGCCATGAGACTATCCAGGCTTTGTCCCAACCCCACGTTCTGGAAACCACGAGTGGAAGGAGGTGAATCTTGGGGATACCATGGAAAAGAATGGGCATTGCACAACACTTCATTGTACTCATATGGAGCTTATGCAAAGGCCAAGAGATAGAACCAGGTGAGACTGTGAACAGGACAAGGTGATACTGCATGGTTTAAAATCAGAAAAGGTGTGCATCAGGGTTGTATCCTTTCACTGTTCTTATTCCATCAGTATGCTGAGCAATTTATACAAGAAGCTGGTCTCTGTGAAAAAGAACATGGCATCAGGATTAGACGAAGACCCATGTAATGTCATTGGGAACATTTTCTCACTAAAAATTTTAGGTCATGGCATCAAAAAAGTGTCATTTTAACCTAAATGGGTTTTTAGACCAGTGAAATAACAGCGAGAGTGAGTCAGCATTGTGCACAGAATTGAGCGATACTGGTTCTTTGGGAAATTCATAATCCAACACTGACACTGCTGAGATAAAGGATGACAGTGAGGAAGATTCTACACCTGAGCTCTGTGATGGGCCAACGTGGTGCTCTACTCTCTTCAGGAATGGATGAGCCAGCTCCACCAAGATTCCCCTTTACTGGAGCACCTGCTATGTATGTAGACGTTGAACACAAGAACGCTTTGGCGTTCCTACAATGATTTCTGACCGATGAGGTCATCGAAAAAATGATTATGATAGCCCGGAGGTTTACTTTCAGGTTTTAACCCCTCTTCAGTTAATTTCTGTGCATGGGGGAAGGTTTGGGGCTTGCTTCATTTTCCTACATACGGTATCTCAGTTTGTCCAACACCATTTGTTGAGCAAGCAGAATTTGTCCCTTTGGATATTTCTGTGTCCTTTTTCGAAGGCTAGGTTCCCGTTGACTGGTGAATATATGTGTAGCTTTTCTGTTCGAATCCATTGATCTATATACCTCTCAGTGTACCAATACACTGCTCTCCCTTAGGGAAAAACAACAACAAAAGTTGTATGAGCCCCTATATAATGATTTTTTTTAATGGACGATGAACTATTTTCCAGGCCAGCACTATCCTATGTTTGAGCACATTGCTGCAGCCACTGTGTCAATCCATCATGCCTTATAGCCTGCGGTACTCATGTTCAGGTATAGTGTTCTGCCATTCACAAGGTTCACACTGGCCAGTTCTTTCAGAAGTGGAAGACCAGGTCCTCCTCCCTCGTCTCTGTCTGGAAACTGCTGAAGTCTACCTGCAGTGAGTGACCCAGCAGGCATTTGAACTACTGGCTGCAAAATTTCCACCATTACAGCCAAATGCAGGCCACCACAGTACAACAGACAGTAACAGCATCTTAACACCACACAAAGGCTCCTCCCTGGGGAGACCACGTGTTCAGGCAATTGCTGCTGTTACACATGTAAGTGGGGGCTACATGAAGTCGCACCATCTCCTGTGGCCCTTCCAGGAACAGGCCATTCTGCTGTTGTTTCTACTGGACTTAGGCTCAGCTGCCAACCTGCCCTCTGCACGCATTCTTCTCCTTACCCTTCCATGTCATCTTCTCTTTGCCCAAGTCAATACTGCTGGTCAGTCACCTACTGGTGGATGCTTGCTTCTGAAGTTTCTGAACCACATTTCCCCATGGTTATGAGACATTGCTGCTGCCACTGCGAGCATTTAACAGGTTACTTTACACCTTCAATGAGAAATCTAGGGGAATAGAAAGAAAGCTTCTTCTTTCTCCCAAGGAGTGGGTGGTGGTTTTGAACCGTTTCCCTTGAGGTTAGCAGCCCAATGTGTAACCCACTACACCAGTAGAGCCTTGGTGGCACTGTCCAGCAATTATTAGACTGCTAAATATGAGGTCCGGGTTTCAAACCTACCAACTTCTCCTTGGGAGAACGATAAAGCTGTTCCCATAAAAGACTGACAGCTCCAGAAGCCCTCTATAGGGTGGCTATGAGTTGGCATTTTGCGGTCATTTAGGGCTTTTTGGTGGCATGTGATTTTTTAGGGCTTTTAGTTTGTTTGTGGACGTTCAAGGTGTGTTTGGGGCATTCGGGTGGTTTGGGGTTTTTAGGGTGTTTTATAAGATTTTAGGGAGTGTTTAAGGGATTTAGGGGTGGTTTTTTAGAGTGTATAGGTATTTTTCAGCACAATATGGTGTTTTTAGTGATGTTACAGAGTTCCTTAGGGATTTTAGGGTATTTTTCATATTATATGTGTTTTTTTCCCCCAGCATTTTAGGTTTTCTTAGGGCTTTCATGGTGTTTTCAGGGCATATATGGGGTTTAGGAATGTTTAGGGTTTGGGAATCTTCTAAGGATGATTTTTGGAAGTTTCACATGTTTGGGTGGGCATTTGGTGTTTTTTTGTGGCTTTAGAGTGTTTATGGGATCCTGTCAATTTGCAGCTTTAATTCCGCAAAGAAAAGTCAGACAGCAAGCCAGAAAGGAGCAGGAAATGAAGGGGAAGCCCAGGCCACATGTTACAGCTGCCAAGTCCGGAGAACCTAGGTGTGGTCGTTGGCTACCTGGGACCGGGAGTGGGGCTGTGCTCCTGCCCAAGGGTGCTAGGGAGTAAACCAATCTCAGCTGGACGTTTGGCTTTTCTACTAATTAGCCGACTCCATGAACTTTCCCAAGGGCAGCTGGCGAATTGCCAGGGGAACCCAGCTAGACCCCCCCACACAAAAGCACAGGGATGGTTACAGGAACAGGAGGTTTCACACAGTGGATGTGCAGGGCTTGGGGTCGGGATTGGGGGCCAAGGTGAGGAAGGGGCAGCAATAAGGCCTGGTCCCAAATAATCAGACACTGAGCAATAAAAGTACAAGGACTGCCAAGAGAACATGGGGACAAAGGATGGCTGGACTTCATTTGATATCTTTGGACGTGCTGTCAGGAGAGACCAGTCCCTGAAGGGACATCAAGTCCATGAAGGACATGATGCTTGGCAAAAAGTGGAGGACGGGCAATAAAACAGCTCGAACCAGTGGCTACATCAGTGGGCATAGTAACAATGGTGAGGATGGTTCGAGACCTGGCAGTGTTTTATTTTACTGCTTGTGTTTTTCTAGAACTGTCTTTCCTGGATGCACGAGGAAGGATAACTGTGCTTGTGAGAAGCAAATGCACAGTGGGCAGCGCTTTGGCCAACATAGGTACACCACCGGCACACAGTGCCCCCTTACTTGGCATCCAAAGTGACAGGATTTGTCTTTCCCCAGAGCTCTCCAGCCCTGGGGGAAGCGGCCCTGCCTTCGGCGCACCGCCAGGGGGCAGCACTGCTGCTCTCTCACTGGCTACATCTGTGAGGACCCAGAGAGCAGCTCCTTTCTGCTGCTCTCCTCTCAGACTTCTGCCAGAAGCCTTGGCTCGTCCTGGATCCTCCCTTGATTCCCACTCTGCACCTTTGGGGACGCCCAGCCCATTAACTCTCTCCCATCCTTCCTTGCTGCCTCTTGTCCAGATGCCTGAGCTGGGCTTCAAGTAGTTGTAATGTTATGCTTAGGTGAGATGTGTTCAGCTTGTTTACTGTCTGTATACAAGGAAAGAGTGCAGCCCAAGACATCCACCCTTTTGTTCCTCTATGGAAAGCCTGTTACGTGTCATAGTCTTCTCTCTGTGCAGTGCTTTCCTCTGCTGCTGATGCTTTTACATGAAATAGGACTCGGTGTGTCACCGCTACAGGAAATTATCTCTGAAAAAATAATATGCCCAGAACTCAGAAACAGTGTCAGCTTGCATCTGGCATCATGGAAGCATCATGGGTGTGTTTCCATTCATTCGCTCCTGAGTGTCACATGTTAAACTCAGTGCATAGCATAAACAGCAGCAGGCACAAACTGAGACAAAGCACACCCTTTGCTGTGAAGCACATTCCGACTCCTGGCTGCCCCTGTGCCACAGAGTAGAACTGCCCCGCAGGGGCTCCCTAGCTGTCATCTTTACAGAGGCACATGGCCACACCTCCCTTTTGGGAAGCCACTGGGTAGGTTTGAACTTCAGGGTTGTAGTAGTTGATATTGTCGAGCCCTGGAGTCAGTTCGGATTCATAGGGGCCTGTGCACTAGAGAGAGAAACAAAGCCCAGTCCTGCGCCATCCTCGCACTTGTTACTGTATTTGAGCCGATTCTCGCAGCCACGGTGTCAATCCACCTAAGTAAGGGTCTTCCTCTTGTTTGCTAACCCTCTGCCAAAAATGATGCCCTTCTTGCAGGACTGGTTCCACCATAGTAATATGTCCAAAGTACCTGAGACAACGTCTCCGCATCCTCTTTCAGATCTCCTGCCTTTAGTTTGTCAGCTCACTTCGATGGAGTCGATGCTGAGCCATAGCGACTCTATGAGATCAGAGCAGAACTATCTCTGTGGGTTTCGCAAAGGCTAACTCTATGGGAGTAGAACGCCTCATCCTTTTCTTCTGAGGACTGACTGGTGGTTCCCCACTGCTGACATTACAGTTGACACCCAAGGCATAAGGTACTATGCCACCAGAAGTCCCTTGCCCCTGTGCAATAACCAACACCACCTACACACAAAACCCACCCCTTCTCTGTCAGTTTGATGTATGGTGATGGCTTGAGTTGCTATGAAATTGGAAGCTACTAGGGGGAACCCGACAAAAACTACAATTTTTTCAAAACTATGCATTTAAATTTTTTATCCCCTTCATAGTACTCTCCATTACACTTCACACATTTGTCTAATCTGTGATTACATTCTTGGAAACATTTTTCAAACTCAGCAGTTTGGGTGACACCCTTGTTTTTTCCCCCCCTCTTCTGTGTTGTCAAACCACTGTCCTTCATTCATGGAAACAGAAAGAAGTCACATGGAGTGAGTTCAGGTGATTAGGATATGAGGGACAAGAGAGGCATGCTTTTTGGGGGGATGTTTTCATACTGTTATTTCTTTTCTCTTTTTTTATAATCAATTTTTGGGGCCTCATACAACTCTTATCACAATTGATACATACATCATATTTGTACATTCATTGCCCTCATCATTCTGAAAACATTTGCTCTCCACTTAATCCGCTGGCATCAGCTGATAATTATTCCCCATCCCTCATGAACCCTGAATAATTTCTAAATTATTATTTTGTCTTATCTTACACTATACAATATCTCCCTTCAGCCACTTTTCTGTTGTCTGTCCCCCAGGGAGATGGTTATATGTAGATCCTTGTAATCGGTTTCCCCTTTCCATTCCTCCCTCCCTCTACCCTCCTCGTATCGCCACTCTCACCACTGGTCCTGAAGGGATCATCCGCCCTGGATTCCCTGTGTTTCCAGTTCCTATCTGTACCAGTGTACATCCTCAGGTCTAGCTAGATTTGTAAGGTAGAATGGGGATCATTTTAGTTGTGGGGGAAGAAGCATTTAGGAGCTAGAGGAAAGTTGTATGTTTCATTGTTGCTACAGTGCACCCTGACTGGCTCCTCTCCTCCCTGCTACCCTTCTGTAAGGGGATGTCCAATTATCTACAAATGAGCTTTGGGTTTTCACTCCACACTCCCCCGTATTCACAAAGATATGATTTTTTTGTTCCGATGATGTCTGATACCTGATTCTTCCGACACCTCGTGATCACACATGCTGGTGTGCTTCTTTCACGTGGGCTTTGTTGCTTCTCAGCTACATGACCACTTGTTTAACTTCAAGCTTTTAAGACCCCAGAATGTATAACTTTTGATAGCCGACCACCATCAACTTCAGTCACCACATTTGCTTATGCACCCATTTGCCTCCAGCAATTGTGTTGGGGAGGTGAGCATCACGGAATGCCACTTTAATACAACAAAGTATTTTTGCATTGAGGGAGTACTTGAATGGAGGCCCAATGTACATCTGTTACCTTAATACTAAACCTATAAATATATGCATATAGATCTATTTCCCCATCGTTATACATAAATATATTTACATATGCACATGCTTTATTTAGACCTCTATAAATGCCCTTTGCTTCCTACCTCTTTCCTTGATTTCCTTTTACTTTCTGATTGTCCCACTCTCATGTTCAGCCTTCATTTGTGTTTCAGTAATTCCTCTAGGTTACATTACTCTTGGTTACACTCTACCAAGCCTCCTACACCCTCCTCACCATCTATTTGGATCACTTGGTGTTCCCTTGTCCCTGGGTTTGTTAACAGCACTTCCTTTTTCCCTACACCCCCCTTTCCCATCTCCCTCCCCCAGCTGTCAGTCCCATTGTTTTCTCCTCCAGATTGTTCATCCAGCCTATCTCATTTAGACAGACCTGTGGAAATCATAGCATGCACAAAAACGAGACAGAGCAAACCCAAGCAACAAAATGAAACAAAAGAACAACACCACCACCAACAAGCCAATGACAAAAAGCAAAACAAAACACAAGAAAGAAAAGCTTTTAGTTAGTTCAAGGACTGTTTGTTGGCCTTTAGGAGTGTTTTCTCATAGAGTATGATGGGTCAGCTAGCCCTGGCCCCAAAGTCTATTTTTGGTATTCCCTGGGGACTTCGTTGCTCTGTTCCCCTTCCTGTTCTGTTGTACACCCTTAGTATTTTGCCTCGGTGTGCTGGGATCAGATCGGGCGATAGAGGCATGCTGTTTTTTTTGTGTGAGCAGGTGCACTGTCATGGTGGCAAAACCAGTCCCCTGTCTACCACTAATCAGTCCTTTTTATTTTAAATAAATCATTTTATTGGGGGATCTTACAGCTCTTGTAACAATTCATACACCAATTTGTATGAAGCACATTTGTACATACATTGCTATCATCATTTCCAAACATGTTCTTTCTCCTTGAGCTCCTTTTTTCCCCTCCTCCCACCCACGTGAACCACTGATACTTTATACATACTTTTTAGTTTTATATTTTACGCCTCTGCTGTATCCCTTCACCCAAACTTCTGCTGTTTGTTCCCCTGGGTGGTGGAGTGGGGCTGTATGTCCATCATTGAGATTGGTTTCCCCTTTCTTCTGCTTCTCCCCCCTACCTTCCCTCGTGGTGTTGCTACTCTCAGTATTGGTCCTGAGGGGTTTATCTGTCCTGGATTCTGTGTGTCGGAACTTCTAGTCAATAGCAGTGTGCAAGCTCTGGTCTAGCCAGACAACTCAGACCTTCTTACACAATATCTTCAGAACCTCTATATAGGAAGCTTGATTAACAGTCTGACCTAGTGCAATGACTAAACTCCAAATGCACTATCACCCTCACATCAACAAAACCAAACAAATGAGCATCTTCTTGAAGTTTGAGTTCACTTGACGAGGTGTATTTGAGTGAGGTGATGATGGCGTCTTACACTGACTTGATTTATGTTTGCATTCTGGCTTGTGAGAAGAGCACAAGGTCTTGTCACCAGCAATGGCCTTGGGAAAAAAGTGTGGGTGCACTAGCTCGGAGCAAGTTGCCAGATGCCTGCCCAAACAGGAGAATGTATATTTTGAAATGTGTACCCAGTGGAGCTTTGTACCGCTTGGTTTTTTGGCGGGGGTGGGGTGGGGGTGGGTGGAAGGCCGGCTACTCCTTTGTAGGTTAGATAATCTGAGATGTGCTATTTGAAATTTCCTGGGGCCAGTTTTAGACAAAACTAGAAAAGTTAATTTTGCTGTATGGAAAAATCTGACAGTCTGGAAGTATCTAATTTTCCTCACATGCCATCATTCCCCTAGTAGCATTATTCTTAGTTAAAGCTCTCCTCTGTTCCTCCTTAGGGTTTCCCCCACTACCTGATGTTCCTTTTCTCCTACTCATCATCAAGGGACTTGTGTCCAAAGTGAGGACAGCAAATAAGAGACCCTCCTGACTCTCTGTTAAGAAGGGTGCTCTGGTGCATGCGTGTGTTTATGTGTGCACATACAATCGCATTTGAATTTTGTTGGAAGAGGCTTCATAGAGACAGAGAGTGACATGGTTAGAGCTGCTGCACATGTAGAGCACTGTACTCTATGGTGTTCTAATTCAAATGCATGTAAGGTCCAAGAGAGGTAATAGAAGCAAGTGACCAGGGTCAGGGAAGGCAGTAGGAGGAACTGAGGGAGCCTGAATGCCTCACACCCTGCCAGTTTCACTGATTCTTGGATGGGAGAGTACCAACCTAGTGCTGTGAAATCTTCGCAGTTTTCAGAGGCTTGGGGGATTTAAATTTTGTATGTAAAAAATAGACATCTAAATGCTTGTAATTTATTGATTTCGATAAACACACTGAATGCCAGTACTCAAGTCAAACAAACCAAACTAACAGCCATCGAGTCTTTGCCAACTCATAGTGACCCTATTAGACAGGGTAGAACTGCCCCTCAGTTCAGCTCCCAGCCCTGGAAGCCCACCAGTTCCTCGTTATTATCATGAGGAATACTATTTTCACAAGAGCATTACATACCCCTAGAGACTAAACCATAAAGCCATATAGGCTTTGACCATCAATTCTGATATGCTTTTTCCTCAAACTGATGGGTCATTTGATGGAATCCTTGTATTACTTCCCTAACATAAAAATTAATCAAGCAAAGGAGATTCAGTGCTCAGTACTACAGTCCCCTATTTAGAGATTAACTCTTAAAAACCACCACCACCACCACCACCACCACCACCGCCACCTTATCTATGTTGATAAAAACTTGAGTAGGCTGTATAAATATCTCAAGTATTTAGGATAAAATGGATTCTTATTCTACTGTCACATATTTAGTTTGAGATATGTGTTTCCATCTGAACACAAATTAAATAGACCTCATTGACATCTTTTCAAAATGCCATAAAAATTAAATGATTACCTTAAAAGATACTCAGTATAATTAGGCATCAGAAAAATGTACATCAACACTAGAGCGAGATAGTGTTTCAACCCATCAAGATGACACTAGCCAAGAATATTAAAAATACCAGTGAGTGCTGGAAGAATGAACAGATTTGTGTCAGAAGAACAGTCTGAAAGGTCCTTAGAAGCAAGCACGGGGAGACTTCACATGCTTTGGATATGTTATCAGGAGATGCCAGTCCCTGGAAAAGGCTGAAATGTTAGGTTCAAGTATAACAACAGTTTTGAAGATGGTGTAGGACTGCGCAGTGGTTCATTCTGCCTTGAGTTGGAACTGACTCAATAGCACCTAATGCTAAAAGCTAGATGCTTTTGATCCTAAATGAAAAGTGGATGGTCCAGCCTCCATACCAGCTACGTGGACAACTGCCCCTCCCCCCAGAAGAATTTACTTTAGAAGACGGCACTGAACCTGTAGCTAGGGGAGATGGACATGTCTGATCAGAGCACACAGGGGCAAATGAAGGGGGAGGAAGAGAGTGGAGCACACACTGGTCCACCAGGCTTGGAGGATGATTTTGGCACTCTGAACAGCCAATGTACAGAGTGGACCATATGGCTGATCCCACTATGAGACATGCCATCCCTTGCTGGCCCAGAGCCCTATGGGGACAATACCGGAGACTCTGTGTTGGGACTGAACCGACTGGCCCTCCAACACGGAGGCAAATCACTAAAAGCATGCAGCAGAGCAACCATGAGAGCAGAGCGGGTAGCCCCTGAGGGAGTACAAAGGACAGACTCTGGGGCCAGAGCATGATACGCCATCAGACCTGACTGAAGGACACACCTATAGAAAAAAAAATCAGACCTTGATCTATTTACAGGTTTTTCTTTCTTAAAAAATTTTTTTGTCTTTTAATTAATTTACTCTTTTATTGATCATTGGTTTTCTGTTGTTGTTTTTTTTTGTCATCACAGTGTTCTCACCCATCGCCTATCTTGCTATGGTTTGATTTTTGGTGCATATTATTATCTCAACAGATCTATCTAGATAAGATAGGCTGGAAGAATAGTCTGGAGGAGAAAACAACAGGACCAATGGTTCCCGGGGACATGGGAGAGAGAGAGGAGGGGGTAAGGAGGTGATGCTGACCAATCCAGCGACAGGGGAGCAACAAGTAATCCAAAATCCGTCGCAAGGAGGGTGTGAGAAGCCTGGTAGGTATTCAGCAAGGGCAATGTAACCAAGAGAAATTACTCAAACCCAAGTGAAAGCTGAGCATGATAGTCGGACAAGAGGAAAGTAAAAGTAAATAGAGGAAAGAACTAGGTGACAAAGGGTATTTCTAGAGGTCTACATACTGGCATGTACATATGTAAATATATTTATACAGGAGGGTTCGTAAATAGATCAACGTGCATATATTTATAGACTTAGTATTAAGGCAGTAGATGGACATTGCCAAATACTTACTCAATGCAAGAAGACGTTATATTAAATTGGCATTCCATGATGAACACCTTTCCAACATGCTGGTTGAAGAAAAATGTGTGCACTAGCAAATGTGGTGAAGAAAGCTGATGGTGCCTGGCTATCAAAAGTTATAGCATCTGGGATCTTACAGGCTTGAAAATAAAGAAGCGGCCATCTAGCTCAGAAGCAACAAAGCCCACATGGAGGAAGCACACCAGCCTGTGTGACCATGAACTGTTGAAGGGATCAGATATCAAGCATCAAAGAACACAAAAATCATGTCATTGTAAATGAGGGTGAGTGCAGAGTGGAGACTCAAAGCCCATTGGTAGGTAACTGGACACCCCCTTCCTGAAGGGATGTGGGGAGGAGATAAGCCAGTCAGGGTGCAGGGTAGCAACAATGAAACATGTTTCCTCTAGTTCCTAAATGCTTCCTCCCCCCACTATCATGATCCAAATTCTACTTTACAAATCTGGCTAGACAAGGGGATGTACAGAGAGATCGCCTTGGAGATTGGGTGGATGTTCCCACAGTAGCGTGGAGCCTCACAAGTGGTGGTCAGGCGTTTCCCCCAGTCACTTGTAGGACCTCAGGATTTAGGCTGGGGATGCCCCCACTTTTTATAGGGGAGAACAACCTGTGGCCTGGTGTGTGGGAGAGGACCAGCGTGAATTCCCCAGCTGCTTGCCACACCAATAAGTGGGGGGTGGGAGCTCCCTCAGTTGGGCCTTCAGGTTTGCCCTAGGCAGAGGGGAGTGGCCTGGAGACAGCTATTGTCTTGTGATGGGAAAGAGAGTGAAAGGAGAGGAAAAAGAGAGAAAGAGGAAGACACAGACTGGGGCAATAATGCCAACCAGACTGACAACCACTCACCCACACACAACTAAAATGCACAGAGTAAACAAAGGTGACAACAGTAAAAAAAAAAAAAAGAAAAGAAAACAACTAAAAAGGAGAACCAAATCTGTGGAGGCTGTGGTAGGAAGTAGAGAAGAGCTAGATGGAGCGGAGAAAAGCAGAAAACCTGTAAGAAGAGTCCAATAAAAGGAAAAAGAGAGAAAAGGAAGGAGAAGGAGAGAGTATTTTTTAAATGGTTAAAGAAATAACTGACCCTGTGTTATGCTGTGTGTAGCTCTGACTCGTCCTGTGTGCAGTACTGTCTTAGGGGTCAGGCTGCCCACTAGGAGGACAGGGTTGCCCTAGGCAGAGTGTAGGGCTCTGGAAACCAGCAGTGGTATGTGCAAGCAATGAGAGGGAGCAGAGAGAATCGTACAAGCTAAGAGAGAGGTGAAGAAAGCAAAGACAGAAAGAGGAAAGAAAGAAAAAGAGAATAAAGAGAAAGAAGGAAATAAATCCAACTGAGTTCACTAAGGTTGGCTGTGATGGTAAAGAGCAAGGAGAGAGAGAAGGAGGAAATAAAGTATAAAGTAGTAGCTGATCCCTGATTGCTTGGATGAGGGGCCAGAGGGGTTTAGACACTGCTCCAACATGGCAGGTCAGTGTGCCCTTTTAATGCCGGGACCCAGTGGTGCTGGGCAGAATTGCCCTAGTTGACGAGATCACCTTAGAGGCATGACGGAGGTTTCTTCAACGGTGCAGCGCACTGTAGGTGTTTGTCCCAGGTGCCTTGTGTGGTGTACAGCACTCCCACACAGGGCAGGCTGGAGTGCCTCCTGCTATTTGGGTTGATTTGCCCTAAGCGGAGGGAAGTGACCTGGAAGCCTTTAGTGGCATATGAGAGGAGAGAGTGGGAGAGAAGAGGAAAAAGAGGGGAAAAGGGGAAAAAAGAGGGATAAAGAAGAAAGCGAGTAAATAAAAGCCCAACACCAACCTGAGCACGTTGAAACTGAGTGCGGTGGAAAAGTTAGAAGGGCTAGTGAATAAAGTGAGAATAAGTAGAGCAGTGGGTAAGGAGGTAATGATACTTGATCACCTGTCCTTGAGGCCAGAGGAATTCCAACTCTTCCTCAAGGTCACGGGGTCATGGACTTGTAAGGTCTCTCTCTCTGGCCTAAATTCCAACCCCAGTCCTTGGCTCCCCGCGAGAAAAATTTCATGCGGAAGCCAGGCTCGTGATCCAAGTGAATTTAATGAGAGTTAAAAGAAGCTTCAGGTTTTACAAGGCACCCATAGGATTCCTTTGACCATGGGGCCTGGCAGAGACTGCCTCAAGTCATGCAAGGATCTCTCTCCTCCCAGGAAGACGACCAGACCACCCCTCTCCCTTCTGGTTCCTGCCTTTTCAAGGGTTCCCGGGGAGGCTGGTGAAGGACCCCAGGTCAATCCCATTGGCTGAACTGCAATCATCTGGCCCAGGTGGGCTGCTCCAGGTGCAACATCCATCGGAGCCCACGGGCAGGAAAATCCAGCTTTCCTATGCTGGCTCTCCTGGGCATGCGTTAATGGACTTTCCCATCCCTGATGTAGGGTTCCACAGATGCTGTGTGAGATTACTTCAAAAGCAAGATCGCGCCCGTGGCCAGGGGTCACTTGGGTGCTGGAGTACCTGCCTTGTGCTGCATGTAGCACTGCAGCAGGGGCTGGGAGGGGGCACTGGGGGGCTCCCTCAGCCCCGTCTAGGGCTCCAAGACCGGCAGGGCCTCCCCAGCTATGTGTAGAATCACTGAGAGGGAAGCTTGTTGTCCTATCTAGACTGCTGATGCTTCCTAGATCAGAGGATTTTCTTTTTTATCCCTCTGGCCAGCTAGAATGAAATTGTCTCCCACAGTCTCTGGGCTACAGCTCAGTGCTGTTTAAGGCTGACACTGCTACAGCGGGTCTTTGTTATGGTAAAAGCTGCCAGGCCCTGTGGCTGATTTCTGGCATTCCTTAGCTAGGTTGCTTCTTATGCTGATTTATGTTAAGGACCTCCCCTATGTGGTGCTTGGAACTGAGCAACCAGACTTGGGTTTGAGTTTTAAACCAATCATTTATGTTTCACCCTTAAAAAAAATTCTACTTGTGATGTGCTCAGATTTGGTGGCTGTCAAGCTGACCCCCAGAGGGGGAGATGCAGCTTATCAGGGGGGTTGTTTGCTAGTCGGCCAATTGGAACTAAATTTGCTCCCTGGACTCCCGACTTTCTGCCTTTTTCTCCCACACCATGATCTTCCTAAGGTAATAATATATTTTTTCTTCTACTCTAAATTATGGCTACCCACCACCAACCCCTGACCGTGAGCTCAAGGCATCCAACCGCATGGAGAGCTCAGTGTGGGGTTCCCCTCGTGTCTGAGATTCTGCCCCCTCTCAGGGCGTCCACCTGCAGGGATCCCTGCTCCAGGCAAGGGCATATCTGGCACCTGCCACTTCGTCAAAATTATAGTGCTTTAAAGCATTCTTGGTTTGCTTTGTGAGTGGAAATCCCACAAAAGAAGGGGTTCAGGAGAAACCCTGTTACCCTAGTTCTAATTTCAGAACTCCACCTCCCCGTTTCCTTCACCTAATTTCCTATTTTTCTGGTCTGGCAACAGGAGCTCCAGATAGATGGGTCCTATCTGGTCGCCATTTTCTCTGAATCCCTCCATCTATTTTTTTTACACTCTTAAAAAGTACAAAACATTTACTCTACAAGCGCAAACAGATTTTCAAAAGCAGGGAAAAACCTGAACGTTCAGTACATGGTTCAATCGTCTTTTCATCTCTGTGCCCTAACTATGCTGAGCTCCATGGAACTGCATGGAGGGGAGCTATTCTGGCGTCATCGAGCCAAGTGAGTGTTTTGAATTACCTCAAGTGAATATTTGACTGGAAAGCATAGGGTGTAAAAAAACCCTGAAATCAGATGGTGCACATCTATCACAAAGAA
This sequence comes from Tenrec ecaudatus, assembly GCF_050624435.1. Taxonomy (NCBI): domain Eukaryota; kingdom Metazoa; phylum Chordata; class Mammalia; order Afrosoricida; family Tenrecidae; genus Tenrec; species Tenrec ecaudatus. The sequence continues at coordinate 1,073,435 of NW_027457586.1, read as the reverse complement.
CAGGGCCTTGTACTTAAACCTTTTTTCTGAAAATAAGCAGCCATCTAAGTGAGATATCAACTAAGGCCGCCCAGAACAAGCAGCACAGCCAGTGTGATGCCAGGGTGATAAATAATAGAATCTCAATCTGCAGGTATGAACAAGAATCAGAGTTTAAATTCGGAACACCCAGTTTGCAAAAGGACTCAAATGCACATGCTGGGTGAATTCCCTCTGACCACAGTCCATGGACATGAACAGATACAGTTAAGTTCAAATGTAACACCTGATCATTTGATCTCTTCAGACTAATTTTAATTTGGTTCCAGTTTTTAGTATTTTTCACTTTCTGTTCGATTGAGGTTTTTCTCTCTTTTATCATTGTTAGTTTTTCTTTTCTACTTGTTTCTTGATTTTGTTTTGTATTTTTTTTTAATACATATGAAATCCAGGAGAGGTAAATCCAGAGAGACACTAACAGAATTAACAATCACCTAGGGACAGGCAGGGAAGATTTGGGGGAGTGAGGGGGGGGCTAACAAAAATGAATATAAAAGAAGGAAATGATGTAAACCTGATTGTGGTGAGGATTACACAAATCTTAATATGACTGAAGTATTGAATGATATATGTGAATTATATGAGAATTAAAATAAAACAAAAGCTGAGGTCAGAGATAGGGCAGCAATTTAGCCCTGAATCTCTTGGTGAAGATTGAATGTCATTTTGTGCCAAGAGCCCATTTTTCCACTCATGAAGTTTGGGGAACCGGCCATGCTCCTTCATCACTTTTCTTACCTCAATAAATGGGTACAGTTCACTCTTCTCCCTTTTCTTCTCTGTCACATACTTTGCAGCAGTCAGGGGAACAGAACTTACAGTCCTGAAAGGGATCCATGAGTGTTAGTCCAGGTAGACTAGAGAAACAAATCCACACTCAGATGTGTATAGGAAAGACCTTTATATACAAGAACAGTTGTATATTGAGAAAGCATTCCAGCCCAACCAAGATCAAGTCCATAAGTCCAATATTAGCCCATGTCTGATATCAATCTATAATGTTCTCTTCAGACTCATGAAACACCTTCAATGACCCCAAATGCAGGAAGATCACAGGTCAGTAGTTGCAAAGTCTTCTGCATCCAGTGGTGGTAGAAGCATCTCAGCTTTGGCAGGGTCTCCATGTGGCTCCTCCAGTTCCCAGGGCATGGGTTCTATCAGTGTGGTGCCATGTGTCTTGTTAGTAGGACATCTCTCAGGGAATGAGCAGAAAGATAGTCTCCTGCCTCCAAGGAGGAAATACCAGATTTCCCAGAACCCTGACGGGAAGGCCAGGCCCACAAAGAGGCCTCATTGGCCATAACCCAATAGAGAGACTAGAGTCTACCCCTTCACTCTTAATCCTCTCAAGTCCCAAATTGACACCAGATTGTATAACTACAACAGACCACCCCTTGTCCATTTGACATTTTCACAAAATTCTTTAGCCGTATATAATTTCAAAACAATAATAGAATCATATCAGTATCTAACAGTATAATATGAAAATGCATACATTTCACTCCGTGCCACCCTCCTTTAAACATAATATTCTGTAAGTGATGAAACAAAAATATCCTATGCTTAACAATTGCAGGTAAGGTACACCCACATATTAATCCTATAATTCTATGAATATATTCCAGTATCTATGAAATCTTGTAAGCTAGCCACTTCACGCCTTTATCTGGCCCATTTTGGCTATCCAGTTTCTCTACTGCCTACTTCCATCAACCCAGTGCTCTGAGGAGACAATCATATTCTTCAATATAAAGAGCCTTCATGCCAGTTGGAACCTTGTGAAGTCCACATGCACAAGAAAGTCAAAGCAGGACAGTTCGTCTATACAGTCTGCAGCAGTATATACCAGTGCACAGGCTCAACATTCTTCTCTTCATCTGGTCGGGTTCGGGTCAAGTCAATGTGGGCTCCCTCTCTTGGCCTCACCTCAGTGTCCATTGGTCGCATTGCCTTTAGGCCTTGGCCCCATCACCAATTCTCCACAACTCTAGTCCCCTCAGAGTAGGTCATGGACTTCAAACGAGTCAACCTGCTCTCATCTTCTTCTCTACTGCCTGTAAACCAGGTCCACGAGTGTCAGTGGTCAGAATGAACCCGCTGCTCTATTGCTGCTATTCTGCCACTTTCACTCAACAAGCAGATCCAGGTGGTCACCTAGCAATCATTTCAGGCTTCTACAGGCTCCCTTGAATGTTCAGTACTAGAAAGGAGTTTCTTCAGGCTTTGAGATTTTTTTCCAGTTTCTGACAAAAACCACTATTCAAAATTCAAATATTACAAAAGTTCCCTTTTAATGCACATGAAGCTCTTCCTCACAGTGGGAGCAGTGCACAGAAACGGACCTTGATGCTGGGCTGCTCTGTGCGTGCTTTGGTCAGTTGGGAGCTGCTGATTCAGAGATTCACTTCACGTGGATGAAGATGCTTGTTTGCTTCCCCGTGAGTTTATCGCGCTTCAACAGAGAAGAACCCTGTTCTTGGGTTTTGCCTCTGCCTTGCTCCTAGCACCGCTGGAATAGAAAGATTACAAATGATTTTTTTGTTGTTGTTTTAAAAAACAGAAAAGAAATGCCGTGTACCTGTTAGGTAAGTAGAGGCAGAACTGAGGGTGGTCGCTGTGCATGCCAAACCTCCTCCCCATCACAGACAGTTGAAAGCTGCTTCAGGCTGGAAAGATGCACACATTTAGGTCCTTGTGACAGGAAGCAGGTTAACCTGGGAGGGCCCCCATCTAGACCAGGTGGGCTTAATTCAGTCAATGGGGTCAAACAGTACCGTCAGCCATGCCTACCAACAGGGTATGGGTGGGGGCCTCCCACCAGCTGTCATGCAACCCAGCGCGCGTGGGCTGTCCAGTCCGCCCCCACCCCCCACGAGCATATTTGCCTCTTCTATCCTTTATAAAGTCACTTGGATCACAAACTAGGTTTCTGCGTCAATTGGTTCTTGTGTGAAGCCAAGGACAGAGGTACATTTCTCCCAGAGAGAGCCCTCACATAACCAAATCAGATTATAGCCTTCAGTGTTAGGGTTCCAACGAATTTTGGGGGAATATCTCAAGTGGTAGTGGTAAGGACACAACTCAATCCATATTATCTCTTTATTTTGCTCAGCCAGATGCTTGCCCTTTGAGCCTGAATTGTTGCAAGGCTTATTACCCCATCAAGTGTTCCCAGAGCAAGCCCTAAATGGGCAGTAGTCACACACAAGGAAGATTTTCAGGGGACACTGTTAAGAATGATTAATGCTTAAGTGTTCCTTGTCTCCCCAAATGTACCATCTGGCAGAAAATTTGTTAGATCTCTCTCCTGGGAGAGCTATACCTCAGCTCTTGAATAACTCTCCTGGTCATAGAAGTCAAATTCCAAGCTTTTCATCCAACATTCATAAAGCTAAATAAATGTTACATAAACCTAAGTTCTCTATCTTGGATAAGACAAAGTAAAACCATGACTTGAGAAGGTTTTCATTGAGGACAGAGACAACTTCAGATATTCTAAGCCTATGAAATTGGTTATGATTCAGGCAACTTGCCAAGGAAGCAGGTAATACCTAGGTGGGAGGTGGAATGAATAAGAACTTGCACTAAGATTCCATTCCATCAGGTGCAGCTGGTGACTTTGGAGGCCCAGAGCAGGCAGTGGGAGAGAGAAGACCAGAGCAGGGGAGGGATGTGATGAGCTGGAGGGTAGAGGGAGGGATTATGTGTTGTCCTGCTGTCACCTCCCACCCCACTGTGACCCTTTAGTGATGTGGGCCCAGGTTTGTGATGCAAGTGGGTTTGAAGCCAGAGGGGACTCAGAGTGCTCAGTTGCCTGAGTGCAACCGCTGTATCCAGAAGATGGAGGAGATTCTCTTTCTGCTGGAACAGAAAAGTGCTTCCTGGCTGACCTACCAATACCCCACCTGGTTCACTGTTTTGACCTTGGGCATCCTGTATGGAGTGGGTTGCTTCTTCCTGGTCCTCCCCTTCCTTCCAAATACTCCACCTGTGCGACCACCCAGGAAAAGGATAAAGGTAAGAAATTCTCAACCCAGCCATAGGAGAGATTGATTTTTCCTTGTTTTATAAATTTTTCCTTTCGTAATTAATTTCCTGATAGGGGAAATCTCAAGAAAGAAGAGACCATCAGCCCTGGCTTTGGAATATTGATGAGGGCTGGTGCGTCCTTACTCACTCTTAGGACTTTGTTCACTGCATTGGTATCATTTTATCCTTGCCGGCTTATGTTGATTTTCATTATTTCTGTTGGCTTTCCCTGTTTGTGAAGCACAGGAGGCGTGGATGCATCATGATCATGGACACAAGGGTTGACAGAGTTGCAGGTGGAGAGATCTCATGGCAGAGGGAGGGATTGTGAGATCAGCAGTGTGGAGAACTTCCCCATCGGGAAGCTAGGGAGTGAAGGGGGATTGATTTCAAGACGAAAAAATGAAGGAGGCCAGAGGGGACAGAGAGCTTTAGACCTGACTGTGATTACACAACTCCTTTTGAAGGCAATTTAACCATGGAGGGGGGGGGTGTTGTTCTAAAATGGATATGGTAATCATTGATTGTACCATTGCCCTTGATCTGATTGAACGACTGAACTATTGACTCGTATGATATGTAAATCATTTGCCAGTCAGATGAGCATTCAAAAATATTTCTCTTTGAAGATCTCAGACCTCCCATCTCTAGTTGTTATAGAGGGCAATAGGTAAAAATCCCCAATATAGTGACGCAGTGGCTAAGGACTAGATGACTAGACATTTCAAAGGGCAGCTCTCATCACTGGGTCCTCAGTCTCTTTCCTTGAGCTCCAGTCTCTGGGCCAAGGCTCCTTTTCTGTCTGGGCTAATTGAGAAAGCATGGCTGACCCCGGGGAGGAAGTGGTCAAGGGCTGGCCCAGAGCTTCAGCCTCCATAATCAAAATCTTGCCCACCAGAACACTGAGTGCTGAGAGTGTGTGCTCTCCGTGAGCAGAGGAAGGCTGACGGAAGAAATGCACTCTAGGTCTCACACAGAAGCTGGTTTCTGGGCTTTAGTCATTCCATGGAGATTGTCATTCTTCTAATCACCAGTAAATGCCTGCAGTTTGTCACAAAGAACAGATGCAGGATTGGATTCCAGCCTGACTTCCTCTCTTGTGCCCCAGCCTCAGGTGGAGACAAGGAGAAGCAGCAGGTCAAGGGACAAAGGTGACGCTCTGAAAGGTAAGGTTCTGCCCATTCAACCAAGCTCTGTAAGCTCTCCTGTCCCCTCCTCTGCAGGATGCCAGTGGCAACAGCCCGTCTCTCTCAGGTAATAATCCTGAACAAAAGGATACTGTGGATGGAAACAGAACCCAGATATTTCCCAGATGTACAGGAGGGGCCTAGGATGGGATGAAGGCTGGCCAAGGTAGGACCCAGTAGGGGGCAGTGGGGGTGTCAGGAGCAGATTCTGGTGGATTTGGAGGTGGAACATTGAGGGGTAACTGCGATAAGCTGTGTAACTTTGCCAAGGTTCAGATTGCTCACTGAGACCCCACAGACAATATTGGAAACCGATGCTCCTTGAAATGCCAAAGCACCTCCTGCCCGTGGGAGTAAGCTATCATTTGACCTTGAGCTCTGGAGAGTCCAACGTCCTAAGTGCACAGCCCGTGTGACATTCCTTTCGGTCCTCTGGGAGGGCTGCACCATAACGGTTCTCTTGATTTCCAGTTTTCCGAAGCTTCCTGCAAGAACTATATGGCGCTCAGAACCTGCGTTTGCGTCTTAGGCAGAAGTAAGTAACCTTCCTGCTTCACCGCGGGGTGCATCTTCCAACCAGGGTGCCTGTGTGGCCTCGGGCTGCAGAGCAGCTGGGATGCGCTGGTTTGGGGGACACTTTCAGGGATGGGCAGAGAATGACAGGAGTCCCGGGCAGTGGGGTGGGGCAGGAAGAGCAGGCCATCAAGGCTTGGGGAGGGGCTGAGCTTGCACCGACCCTTGCTAGCCTGCTAGGTCTCTTGCCCCTTCAGTCCTGGCTGTAATCTGGTCCTTCTGTCTCCTGCAGCCACTTGGGAAACCCACTTGACACTGGCAGCTTTGGTCAACAGAAAGCTCAAGCCCTCTCTGGTAGCTGGCGAAATAGAGGTACGGCTGAAGTCCACGTCGGTACGCGCGCCCCACACGGTTCTGCGGCTCATCCATTCCGGACACCTAGGTCTCAGAACTCCACCCTTCCACGGGCCCAGATGTGCATCTCAACTTCTCAAGTCTTACCCGCCTTGAGTCAATCACCAAACTGCGCACATTCCCATGAACCTGACAGTCTTTCACCCACACCACTGGCTCTTCCCTCACCCAGTGCCAAACCCCCGGATTCAAAGGCCTACCTGCAGCCTCCAAGCACTCTCTGGGACTCACCAGCCCCGCACCCCACAGGGACTCATTCTCAGAATGACTTGTTGGCAAGGCCCAGGCAGAGCCCATCTCCACACAACCGCTGCTCCACACCTGCCATGGCAGCCATCACAAGTCAGGATCCCACAGGCCTCCCTACTGCCTCCCCACCCCAGTGTTGGGCAGCTGCCAAGAACTTACAGCTTCCCTCCTTGGAATACTTTGGGTCTCTGAAAGAGCACTCTACCTGGCACCCCCAAGAAGACACCTTTCGGGAAGGACCCACAAAGAGGCAGGGGGAAGTAGGGAGGCCCACCTTGCTCAACCCCAATGTCCACAAGCTGCTGGAAATAGAAATCACAAAGGCAGAGAAATGGAATATTTGGGAAGAAAAAGGAAAGGGTGTATCAGAATACCATCTGCAGGCCTTAAATATGTTGAAGGCACTCGATGGGGAGCAGATCACTGCACCTCCCCAGCCCTTCTGGAATGCCAGCATCAAAGCAGAGCAGATACCCAGCGCTCAGAAGCATTTTCCACAAAAATTCAGTGAGTTTTTCTGGGGTCTACCTTTTCTGCACAGCGAGTCTCTGGCAGCTGCTCTCAGGGTCTCTGGATCTACCCTAGAGTTTCCCACTGTCTTATTTAATGAAATTCCTAATGCCTTACCAGCTCAAATGCAAGCTAAAGAGTACCCACTCTTGTTGCAACGTCACTCCTTGCCCTACACTGAAGGCCGATTCCAACTTTTACTTCCAACTGCATGCCAAGCCCAGGCCCCACCGCCGGCTACAGTCCTGACTCCGCCCGGTCCACAGCCCCGTGGCCCACTCGCAGTACCTTTTCCTCCTCCTCACAAGAGTCCCTGTGATGAATCCTGTCTTACCGTCCACACTAAGTCCCAATCACGCATTCCAAATTCACTTCAACAGCTGGAAAGCCATTTTTTAAAGAAACAACAGGAAAGTGAGAGTTCTTTACCCTTTATGATACCACCACCCCAGGAAGCTTTTTGTCTTCGCAAACCCACTCATCCCCAGGACAATCAGAAGGTCCAGACCCCAAAGACAGACCCCAAGCTTCCTGGCTGCTTGAAGCAATCGGAGCTCCACCGCCAAGAGAACTTCCCTCAATTGCAGGGGCCCCTCGGCAATGGGACTCTTGAGTCTCTGACACTAAAGCAGCCTCAGGAAAAATGGCCAGGGACTTGTCTGGATATGAAGCAGCCCGAATGCTCCTGCTCAACACCTGGAGACAAGCAGGGGAAGAATGTAATGAAGACGGTGTCCCCAGGAAGATGCACACACCCTGGACCGTCGCCTGCGTGCTGCAGAGCCGGGGTCCAGCTGAGGAACAACTCGGTCAATGGACAAGGGAATTACTTGAGGAAAATATCCAAATGTAATCTATCTCTCTGGGGATCAGGAAACTACTGCCCAAAAGGAACTCCGGGAGCCGACTCAAAGGAGTTAAGTGATTTGAGGATACACAAGGGGATTAACGCAGGAACTTACACCCTAAGGGGTCCAAATAAAATCCTACTGGAAAACACCCTGAATGTCCACATGTGCAGGAAGGTGGAGCAGATTAGAAAGGATCAGATCCCTGGCATTGTTTGCCGTTCATGTCTTGCGACCACGCACGCTTTGTCTATTTCCCTGACCCACCCACATGTTGTCAATGTGGCCTCCTGGGGAGAGCTGGAAGATCTGAACACAACGCAGAGCCTTTCCTTTCTCAGCCCGGGCACTCAACAGGTGCTGGACTCGCATATCGTAAGGCTCCAAATGAGGCAGAGGTGGTGCATGCCCCTCAAAGTCCTTGAGCCCACAAACCTCTGTAGGACAAGAAAAGACAACGCAATGTCCTTTCCAAAGTCCACCTGCTTAGCCACCCCTAAGTATTGAACTAACCTAGTAACTGAGGCTGCCAAGGTCCTGGGAGAACCCTGTCAGGCAGACTGGGGAGAGAGAATGACCACAAAGAAATCAAGCCCTACCCTGGAGAGTCCTTTTGCTGATTGCTCCCCTACAGAGGAGCCTGTTCAGGGAACCCCAGCCTACCCCCCACTTGATAATGACAGTGGATGCTCATTGGCCCTCAGGCAGCCGTTTCCAGCCTTCATGCCCAGTATCCTTGGCAGAACCTTCCAGAATGAAAGTGTCCAGAGAGAGAGAGCCTAGAGCAAACCTCAAATCCAGTACTGACCAGCAAGGGGTCAAGGAAAGAGGGTGCTAGTTGTGCCCCAGGAGGCCCCAGATTGGAAGTGAACTCTGAATGTCCATCTTCAAGAGCCAAAGAGACAGGGTTGGTGGTGGTCAAGAAGTCCTCTTCAATAGAGCTAGACGATAGAGACACTTTCAAAACCAGTGTGCTGGCAAAATCTCAAACCAATGATGTGGACCCGGGGGTGCTTCGAGGCTCTAGGATGTAGTAAAAGTTTCCTGCTACCTGGAAAGTGTGCTCCAGTTCCTGAAAAGCCAAGCCTTACAGCACGAGTGTGCAGTGAGATTAAGCTCCAGGTGGAGGTAGAGGCAGAGGATGGTTCTCCATGCTGTCCTGTTGACGGGCTCCTTCAGGACTGCACCACTGATGTGCTCACTGCCACCAATGTTTTGCCTTCTCAGGTGGTCCATTGCCGCCCCCAGCATTTGTTCACTGGGGATAAGCCAATATGTCAAGGGCCAAGTGGCTTCGTGGTGGCTAGAGCAAGTTACATGGGGCAGCAGAAGCTCAAAAGCCCCAACCTTCAGGACCCCTCGACAAGGAGAAGGAAGGATGCTGTTCCCACTGACAAGAGGGAGACTCATAAATGGCCCAATCCAGAAGAGCATGGAAAAGGATTAGCGGGAAGAGGCATCTCCCAAGTCTGTGGGTTAAGCCAGCCTGTGCAAGACAAGGCATTGGCTGAGTGCCTTGAGATCAAGTCCTCACAGCTCCCACCAGAGAAGGGACAGCTTCCTGCTGAGGGCCACAGCAAAAAATGGAGGAAGCACTTTGTCCAGTGGATTTGCTCCAGCAAAAAATCTACAGGACATGGTGATCCTTTGCAAAAAGGAAAGCCCGTATTACCCTGTGGTCACAGCCTTGGGCCCCTTCAAAGACAACCAGTGTCTCCTAACAAGGTCACGGAGGCTCAGGTGCTCACGACAGATGTTGGCCAAGTCCTAGAGGGGACACCAGGCTGTCATCAGGAGTATCTTGCGTCAACGTTATGTCCACGAAAAGAAGCGCAGGCCTCAGTTAATGGATGTTCCTCCAGCTGCAGGGCTCCTTTCTTTGTAGAACACAGGAGAGTGGCAAGTGTGAGACCCTGCCTCCACCAGGCGATACCTGACTGCCAGAGCCTTCCCACCACGAGCACCTGTATCAGGGATGTATTCACAAATTTCTGTCCGTTCAGGGGATTCAATATCAGAAGCCACACTCAGGCATTGCCCCCCAGGGTGTTTGTGTGCCCAGTCAGCTTGCAGCAGCAGAGGCGGAGGAGGTGGGCTTACTCCAGTTACCCTTACCACTGCCCACGTCACTGTCTTCGAGAATATGTCTTATCTGGCAAATTAGAAGACGCTTCTTCTGCTCTGATTAGTAGGAAAGTATCCATGCCAGCCACTTTAGCCTGTTCTGCACAGGCTAATGGCTTCTCTCAGCCATGATATTCATTGTTCCATAATAGAGATTTTCCCCCTCCTACATTAAAGTGTGACTTCTGTGCTGCATGGCGGGATCTAGAGGGGGTGTCATGTGTGTTAGTCTGTGTAGACTAGAGAAACAAAATTCATACACTCATATTTTATGAGTTTTATATAAAGGTTAAGTGAACATTGAAAAGCATCCCAACCCAGTTCAATCTAAGACCACCAGTCCAATAGTATCCCATGTGTCTGACACCAATCTACAAAGTCCTCCTCACAATCCAAAAACACACGGGGAGACAATGACTGCAGGAGGAAATTGTAGTCCGTGCGCTGGCAGGTTCTCCATGAGGCTGCTGCAGAAACCAGGGCTGCAACAGGGTAGGTCCATGCGGCTTCTCCTCAGGGATCTCCCAGGAAATGAGTCTTTCCAGCTGCTTTAGGGACCTAACAAATGCATATCCACCCTGGTGGCACTATCAGAGAGCAAGAGACCAGAAAGGCTAGGCTCACAGAGCCATTGATCTCCCTGCCCTTCAATTAACCCCACATGAGTTCATTGACGAGGTTGGCATAATATACCTTTAACTATGTTAGATACTGCGTCTCCTTCTCTGAGTGCTAGCTCTGACTTCTCAAAGGGCAGGGCTCTGGAGGAGGTTTTCAGCAGTGTTTCCCACCCACTGCCATCCCAAGTTCTTCATTTTGCACCTCTTATGATTTATGGTAACACCCCTACTGTGAAAACCTCAGAAGGTCCCAACACAGTGAAGAATGTTCCCTGGTGCCATTACTTTGTCTTCAACGTTATGTGGCTGCAGTTGATAGGTTTTGAGAGGCGCAATCCAGCCAAGAAATTCCATCGAGGGTCCAGAAGAGGTTTAGACCAAAGTAGCGTCTCATGGTACCAAGCAGGCATGAGACATGTGGCGGCCTGTCTAAGTCCCACATGTGCATTTGATGAAGGCTGCCAAGTTTGGCATGGAGGTTCCGCCTCAATACACCTGTCACAAAATGCGAAATGACATATTTTGCTACCTTTGCCTCTCTCCCAGCCTAGGGTAACCTCCAGGATGGAAGTCCCAGGTCTGACACATGTGGGTGGGAACTGCTAGGGAGGCTGCCAGCGGGGGACTCTGCTCACCCACTGCACCAAGGGAAAATCCGGTTCACAGCTCACATGCCTTCCTCTGTATATAAACCCGGAGAAGGAGCAACAGCTTAGGCTGAGTGGTACAGGATGAGCGTCTGTGTAATAACCACTAATGGTTAGGCACCATGGACACAGGGTAGGGAAGGATACAGTGAAGAAGAATATGAAGCGTTGGACATAGCAAAGGGGGCCAAAGAGCATGAGGATCCCCAGAAATGACGCAAGACACAAGCGGAGCTAACACAGGCTTACAAAGGGGAATCGGCCAGGTGCTTCACCCCAGCTTTAGCTAGCTGCCCCCACAGCAGAACTTTATCTCCTACAGAGAGCACTGGGTTGGATAGCAAAGGCACAGCTTTCAAGCAGGGAAGGTTACTTTCTCAATACTATCTTTAGTGGGGCGACAAACTGTTATTTTACTTGATTTCCATCTCCTGACTGGGGGAAGGATGAGTTGATAGCCAGGGTGGGGTAGAGTGGGGATGAGTCAATAACAGGGTGCCAGGACTCAGGAAACATGACCCCAGGCTTTTGGGCTTCACACATGCATACACACACGCGTCCGCGCTCTAGGAATGTTCTCACGAAACATGACCGCAGGCTGGTGGTCTTCACATGCACACACACGCGTGCGCACACACACACATACATGCTCTAGGAATGTTCTCAGCAAACATGACCCCAGGCTGGGGGTCTTCACACACACACACACACACACACACACACACACACACGCACACACACACACACACGCTCTAGGAATGTTCTCAGGAAACATGATCCCAGGCTGGTGGTTTTCACACACACACTCACGCGCACACTCTAGGAATGTTCTCAGGAAACATGACCCCAGGCTGGTGATCTTCACACACACGCACACACACACACACACACACACGCGTGCACGTGCTCTAGGAATGTTCTCCGGAGAGAGTGGCTTCTAAGGACTGAGTGCTGCAAAGAAAGTCACAACTGGGAGCAGCCTTCCCTTCCCCTAGAGACTCCTGGGAAATCAGGATGTGCACGGAGATTAGACATCACCTGTCTTGATAAGGGAAACCAGTTCAATAGTGGTCAGTGTTTCCTCTGTGCTTCTAACCCAGGGTTTTATTTCCTGGGCACCAGATTATAGAAGAAGGCAGGAGGGCCCCCCAAAATATGATTAGTTGATCCGCTAGAGTAAATTCTCATGTGCTTAAAAGAACACCCCTGGTGGGCCAGGGTTTACTGTTTACTGAACTAAACAGTAAAGGATGGCGAGGAAGACATCCACTGAGCCTTGACCTCCATGCCTCAGTCAGGACACCAAGTGTGTGTGTGGGGTGGGTGGGGACTGACACCAGTGGTGGAGGAGGGAAGTGGACATAGGCCCCAGAGACTGCTGGTACAGCAGCATGATGTTGTTTCTGGAGTCCTGATTGTGCCAAGGCAGCCTCTGGAGTGACTTTGGCAGTAAAAAATCAGATTCTGGATCTGCAGAGCCTGGATCTGGGGCCTCTTGGGTAGCAGGTAGCTTGGGTGTGTTCCTAGAGAGAGTGAAGAGCTGGACACCGGACTCCCCGCTGCTGAACCCTACCGTTCGTGCTAGGTAAGTGCACGGAGATGGAGAGAAGACCCTGAAAGAACAGCAAGGGGTGCATGGACCAAGCCCCTTCCCTTTCCCCTGCCACCAGGTCCTCTTATATGGTGCTGTGAGGTCAAACAAAGGGAAGCCCACTCAGACCTGCAGAGACCTCAGCGAAACAACTGCCCCCCGCCCCCCACAATTCAGCAGACATCTCACAAGGACACTCACACATACCCGAGAGAGAAACCTCACACACATACTTCCTTGGAGACTTCCAGAGAGACTCAGAGGCCTCGCACAGAGACTTCATATGAAGTTCTCAGCATCCTTTATGGAGACTTCTCAGAGACCCCACAGGGACCTCACACAAAGCCCTCCCACATAGCTCACTGCCAGCACGGGAGAATTAGCAGCCGCTGTCCACCCCTGAGCTCCTGGAAACTTTCACACATTGTCTGCAGTGCCCCCCATGCTTGTGCATCTTTGTCCTCATAGCCTTGCTTGGGAACAACAGAATCACAAACTGCACGTAGTTGTGTGCAAATTTTTTCCACTGAAACGTTTTCACTAGCCTGAACTCTGAAGTGTAGTTTACAATTGAAATACAAGTAAAACTGCCAACACCAAATGAGAGTGTGATTTTAGATGGTGTGCAGTCAAATGTCGTACGCCACACTTTTACTTTTGCTTCGGACAAATTCTCTAATTGGTGGGGAAGTGACTGACTACTTTGGAAGCAACAGAACAGTCCATCAAATGGGCTTCAGGACTCAAATATATAAATAGACATCTGATCTGAACTCAAACTCATTCCCCAAGGGGCTCATGAACCTAATTTTTTTGGAAGAGTGAAGGAACCCACATGAAAATAACAAAATGTACATCACATTGTGTCTGTCTGGCTTAATTTCTCAATGAAACAGCTGTCATATCTGAAGATATTCAGGGCAACATTCCTTTTATAGCTCTGTCGACATAATTAATATGATTTTTCTGTGAAATGTAATATTTCTAAGTTATGCAAAGTCCTAATGTTTATCTACCACAACAAACTGATAATATTTCGAAGGATGAAGAAATAGATCAAGAAATAATAATTAATGAAATACACATTTTCAGGTAGTACCATTTACAATAGCCAAGCGTAAATGAAAATATCTATATCTATACTTGAATAAAAAAACAACAGATTTATATGAGGAAAACTACAGAAATTACAAGAAATCAAGTGTGACCTCAGCAAATGGGATAATATCCCATGCTCCTTGACCAGACGACTCAATGTAGTACAGTTATCAGTTCTACTCAAGGCACTAGACAAGTTTAATTCACTCCTGATAAAATTACCCTCATCTTTCTTCAAAGAATTGCAAAACCACTGATTACTAACTTCATATGGTAAGGGCATAGGTCAGGGGTTGAACCTACAAACTTCTCCTTGGTAGAAAGATAAAACTGTTCTCATAAAAGACTTGTAGGCTGGCTTTGAGTTGGAATTTTGGGGTCATTTAGGATTTTTTTGTGGCATGTGATTTTTAGGGCTTTAAGGTCATTTGGGGTCATTTAATTTTTTTGCGCATTAGGGTGGTTTGGGCTTTAAGGGTGTTTTATAAGGTTTAAGGGAGTTTTTAAGGGATTTACGGGTGATTTTTTGGAGTGTATAGGTATTTTTTAGCAGGTAGGGGTGTTTTTAGTGATCTTACAGGGTTTCTTAGAGATTTTAGGGTATTTTAAAATATTTTATGTGTTTTTCCCCAGCATTTTATGTTTTGTTGGGGCTTTCATGTTGTCTTCAGGGCATTTATGTGGTTTTGGAAGTTCATGGTTTGGGAATCTTCTAGGGATATGATTTGGAAGTTCCACATGTTTTGGGAGGCATTTAGTGTGTTATTTGTGGCTTCAGAGTGTTATTTGAATTTTAGGGAATATTATGGCTTTTCAGACATTTTAAGGCTTTTAGGGTGATTTTAGTGTTTAAGGGTGTTTATTAGGCTTATATGTGTTTTTATGGCTTTTAGTGTTTTGTTAAAATTTTAGGGTGCTTCTTAAGGCATTAGAGTGTTTGCGGGGATTAGGTTTTGGTTTTCAGGGCTTTAGGGTTTTGTTGGATTATTTTTTGCTTTCATGGTGAATTCATGTCTATTAGGCTGTTGGACTTTTACAGGGTTTTATAGTGCTTCGGGTTGCTTTGTAGGGATGTTCTTGGGGTTTTAAAAGACTTTTAGCGTGTTTTTAGGGCTTCACGTGTTCTTTATTTTGCGTTTTAAGGCATTTGCATAATATTAGGGCATTTATTATGTTTTCGGGACGTAAGGAGTTTTTTTTAAGACTTATGGCGCATTAGGGTGTTTTAGAAAGCCTTTTACCATGTATTTAATGGTCTTAAGATGTTTTAGAGGGTCTTTAGGGGTGGTCTTAGCATTTTAGAAATATTTTAGACGTTTTAGGGTTTTTAAGGCATTTATAGTGTTTTTACGACTTTTAAGGTGTTTTTAGAACACGCCTGACAGGTACACACTATTTCAATCAGGCTCTGGTTAGTGCCTCTCAATCAATTGGTGACATGGGAGTCTGGATAATGGATTACCTTTACTCTGCAGATGAGAAAACTCACTCAAAAAGACACAGGTGTTGACCCACAGGCACACAACTGGTTAACAACAAAGACATATTCACAACCAGTGTTGGGAGCCAGAGCCCTAAGCCCCACATACCTGTCCCCAGCCAAACAGTCAATCTATCCTGAACCATCAAATGATCTGAGCAGATCCTCCCACCCAACTCACCTTCCCATGCCAAATATTTTATTTCAGAAGGTGGCAGTGAATCTGCAGCTCTGAGAGAGGGACATATCTGATCGGAGCACATGGAGCAGATGAAGGGGGAGGAGGGGAATGTGGAGCACATCCTGGCACACCAGGACTTGAGGATGATGTTCCCACTCAGAGAATCCAGTCCACATAGAAGACCACATGGCCAGCCCCACGATGAGACAAGACACCCCTCAAAGACCCATAGCCTTAGAGGGGACAACACTGAAGACACAGTGTGGGAAATGCGCCCGAACTAATCCTGCCACACCGAGGCATAACACTAAGGGGGTACAGCAGAAGAGCAAGAAAACGAAGCATCAAGGTACCCAGGGAATGCCAAAGGATGACTTTGAGGCCAGTACTTGGTACACCAACAGACTGGACTGGAAAACACTCTTAAAGGCCAACAAACCGACCTTGAACTAACGATGAGCCACTTCTTTCTTGTTGAGTTGTTTTCATTCATTGTCATTGGATTTTGGTTGTTTTGTTGCTTTTAGTGCTTGGTTTTGCTCTGTCTTGTTTTGTGTATGTTATTACATCTACAGGTCTGTCTAAATAAGATAGGCTGGACGAACAATCTGGAGGAGAGAAAACAGGACCAACACTTCTGGGGAGACATGGGAGAGAGGGAGGTGTGGGGAAAGGTAGTGGTGTTAAGAAACCCAGAGAAAAGGGAAGAACAGGTGATGCAAATCGGTGGTGAGGGGGATGTAGGAGGCCTGGTAGGGAGTGATCAAGGGAAATGGAACCAATGGAACCAAGAGGAATTACTGAATTACTGAAGCACAAATGAAAAGTGAGCATGGCAGTGGGCCCAAGAGGCAAATCAAAGGGAATAGAAAAGCAAGCTAGGAAGCAAGGGTCAATTATAGAGGTTTAAAAAAAGGCATGTACATATTTAAATATATGAGCATGGGGAAATAGATCTATGTCCCTATATTTATAGGTTTTGTATTAAGGTAGCAGATGGACATTGGGCCACTGCTCAAGGACTCCCTCGTTGCAAAAATACTGTTCTATTAAATTGGCATTCTATGATGCTCACCTTCCCTACACGATCACTGAACACAAAGCAGGTACATAAGCAAATGTGGTGAAGAAAGCTAATGGTGCCCAGCTATCAAATATATAGCATGTGAGGTCTTAAAGGCTTAAAGGAAAACAAGCGCCCATCTAGCTCAGAAGAAACAAAGCCCACATGGAAGAAGCACACCAGCTTGTGTGATCATGAGGTTTTGAAAAGATTTGGTAGCAGGCATCATCAGAACAAAAAAAATCTTATCATTGCGAATGAGCGGGGAGTGCTGGGTACAGACACAAAGCCCATTTACAGTCCTCTGGACATCCCTAACAGAAGGGTGTCAGGGAGGAGATAAACCAAGACAGGTACCAGATAATAACGATGAAACACAGCTTTCCCCTAGTTCCTACATGTTTCCTATCTCCCACTATCATGATCCCAATTCTAATTTACAAATCAGGCTAGACTAGAGAATGTACACTTGGACAGATAGGAACAGGAAACATGGGGAATCCAGGGTGGATGAGCCCTTGAGGACCAGTGTTATGAGTACAGACTCGGGAAGGGTGGAGGGAGGGTAGGTTGGAAAACGGAAACGGTATACAGGGATCTACATTTAACCTCAACAGAAAAGTGGGTGAAGGAACATCAGACAGTGCAAGATATGAGAAAATAATTAGTAAATTATCAAGGGTAGCTCGAATGGAGGGGGAAAAATGAGGAGCTGAGGCCAGGGGCTTGGGTGGGGTGGAGAGTGGATATTTTGAGAATAATGAGGGCAATGAATGTACAAATGTGCTTTACACAACCGATGTATATATGCATTGTGGTTAGTGTTGCATGAACAATTTAAAAAAAGGTCTGGACAGAGGGCACATGCAAGGATGATCTCAGGCTGGATTAGATCAGCAAAATCACCTCCTGGAGTTGCCTCACCCTGTGTCTATTCCTGAGTCAGGCATGAAGCTTAGGGCCCATAGTCCCAGGAGCTGGACAGGGAGGGAGGCGGGGTTCTGAGGTCATTCCATAGGGGCAATGGCCCTCCTGTCCTGCCGGGCCCACCCTCCTTTGTAATCCTGCTGGCTGGAGCACGGCTTTCATGGAGTCCACACCATGGGAGCTCTACTACTCATGGGGGATTGGCAGGAAGCCTCTGCTTATGCGCACACACCACCACCTAGCTGGAGGATCTCTGTGAACAAAGCCTGAGGCAGACAACAAGCCCACTAATTGATGCTGTAAGAGATACAATCAGCATCCAGAAACCTGCAACTGGGAGTAAGAGGCAGCATACTTGGCCCCAGCCACTCCCACTGCCATCTTCAAGGAGTGACATTCTAAAGCAGAGGGTTTTCAAAAGGCACTGCCAGGACTGTGGAATGAGCAGCTCATTTGTGGACATGGATACTGTGTGATCCAGAAGTATTACCTCTTCCTTTCCATTCAGGTGAGACAAAAAAAAAGTTCCAAATAGAAAGCCATGCATCTAAACAGTATCCAATAGCCACTCATGTGCAGTGCTGCTGCCTCCAAAGAGCTTTCCTAGGTTTTTCTCTCTGTGGACAGATATACCTTGGTCCTTGGCTCTGCATGAGAAAGAATTCACGCCAAAGCCAGGTTTGTGATCCAATTGTGTTTTAGGAGAGATAGGGAGGCATGGTAGGCAACCCTGGTGGACCCCAGTGGCTGAATTGAATTTACTTGGCCTAGGTGGGTCAATGTGGGTGCAGCACCCACCCAGGTGTACCTGGCCTTCCTGACTGGAAACCTGGACCTCTGAGCACGCTCGGTGTGCCACTCTTTCCTGGGTGGCTAGCTTGGCCCTCTGAGCATGTATCATGGACAACCTAGTCCCTATGCTAGCTACCTAAAATTTACACCCTGAAGAGATATGGACCCAAATCTTTGGGGTACAAGGCGACGACATCTTTAGGTCCTTCCTGCTGGCAAAAGGGTGAAGTGGGGCTTTGGGTCCATACCCTTTCTACTCTGCTGGGAGGGGTTGTCCATTCAGGTCTAGGATGGATAAGGTTGAGGTGGTCCAGGAGATGGTGGTCCTAGAGGTGGCACACTTGGTTCAGAGGGCTTGGTAACTTGAGAACTTCTGGAAAAACAAACAAACGGACAAAAGGGTGAACAGTTTAACTGAGGCAAGGCTAGGCTTGTGAGGTGGCAGTGCCCTTGAAATTAGGTGAGTGTCACAGGAAACAAAAAAAATCTTAGGATTATCAGGCATGTGTGTTTGTTCGTTCTAAGTATAGGCACGGGAGTAAAAGCATCCACAATTTCCCCTATGAGGGTACAGGGTTTGGGAACTACTGGGTGCACTGAGATCACTGTTTCATTTATGATCCTAATGTTTGGACCCACTGCTAAGAACCATGCTTCTATTTAATCCTATTATCCCTCAATTATTAACTTTGGTCAAACAAATTTTGTTTTCATTAATTACTTTCATAGTTATCTATCTATCTATCTATACACACACATTTAATTGAATGGAATGAAAAGGTCATGCGTTATAGCGTTAAATTGTAATATTGGAATACTACAGCGGGAGTCAACAGGGATCAAAAGAAAGTAAGTGTCTGAGTCATTTTTAATTTTCTTGGCTTCAAATTGAATAAAAGACTTGTAAATTACCCAGAGACCAAATTCCCATGGTGCCTCCTACAACGGGTAGAATGTTCAGGGATGTTTCAGGGCTGGGAGATTAGTAACCCCTAAGTCCAGGATCCCTTAGGGCAGGGGTCCTCAAACTGTTTACACAGGGGGCCAGTTCACTGTCCCTCAGACCGTTGGAGCACCAGACTATAGTTAAAAAAACCAAACTATGAACAAATTCCTATGCACATTGCACGAATCGGCTACTAAGTAGGACATGCAGAGGCAGCAAAAACACCCTGAGGGTGGGATAAATGTCGTCAGGCCACATGTGCCCCACGGGCCACAGTTTGAGGATGCCTGCCTTAGGGGGTTCCTGGGTGCACTGGGGATGAAGGTCTCTACTGCTCCTCAAAAGGAGAAATGCTGTAACTTCTGGCATTTCGGCCCACTTTCCAATCACTTTACAAAACTGTTCCAGGTGAATCAGGGTTAGAAGGGAAAGTGTACCATTCTCTGGCCACCATTCTCCTTTCTCAAATAAAGTTGCATAGTGTATCAGCTTTTGTTTGTCTAGCCTCTGTGTCAACTCTATCCCAATTGGACAGGATTCATGCAAGGGGGCAATTCCTGAGTATGAAGCTGCTAAGTCCCATCTAGAAAGCACAAAAGAAGGCTATGTAGAGCTTGCTGCCTCAAGGTCAATAAACCCCACTTGAGAGCGAGCCCTTTATTGCCCTGAATCTGTTGCCTCAGGAAGATGCCCCAGCAAGAAGTAAGGGATCAAAGACAACTCACTGAGGTCGACTTTAAGTCCAACCATTATTCTAGACAAGCTAGGAGAACCACTGCTTGGAATGGCCCCACGGCCCTCCAAGATGCCTGCTGGCGGGAGCAGACTCTCAAATCTCTGAAGGGAAGGGGCATCTGGAAGCTCAGGGAACCTTAAGGGAATTGGAATTTCTGTCTGGAACATCGTGGCAGTGGAACTGTGTAGTAAGAGCTTTCCCCAAAAGTGCCTTAAGCAGCAACACTGAAAGCCTAAAGGTAACAGTTACACAGGAAGGGTTCCATATGCCATTGGCCTAAGCCTGGGCCACGGAAAACCAGCCTGTAACAAGGAACAAACCTACACTGGTAGAACACTAACACTATAACGCCTCAAGTTTTAAATTCAGGAAATAATTTTAAACATTTTTATTCTTTACTTTCATAGTTATCAATATGTATATATGGCATTCAAATATATAAAACGTGCAATGTTTTTGAAATGTAACCAAATTGTCACATTGATAATTTATAAGTTTGGTACTAGATAAGTTTCAATTAAATGTTATAAAAATGTTGTGCTGGGCATTATAGGGCTAAAGCAGCTTGTTTGAAAAGCCAGGAGAAAGGGAATGGAGGGGAAAAGGGAAATATTTGGCTCCCAGGACAAGGCAGGGCTAACTCCCAGGTCTATTCAACCAGCTCCCTAGGCAGTGCCCTTCCACATGTTTGGGCTGGTGGGCACCATCTTGGCCAGGGTCACAGGCCCCGTTTCCCCATGGCCACAATGGCGGCTATATAGGATCTCTGGGAAAAGCTTAAACAGCCTTGACAAGAGTGAAGCCATTATGAGCTGACAGAAGGCACCATGTAAAGTAAATAAAGTAGCTATGAACTGTAAATGAACTAGCTGATATAGGGGAGGTAGGCTGTGCAGATGTGCCCAAGGGAATGTCCCAAAGGATATGGATGCTCAGAAGATTCGCGAGAGCGACCAGAGCAGTCTTTGTTCAACTAAGAATGACTAACTGCAACACCCTGCTTCTCTACTCTGCCTGCTTGCACACCTGCACATTGCAAAAGTATAAAAACCTTTGGACAATTAGACTGGGGCTGCTCAGGAAAAAAAACTTTTTCTGTTGAACTTGCCAGCGGTCGGAGTAGTTTTCTTTCTGGGAATGGAGAGTGGCTACAACATTTCGAGGTGCACCGAGATCCAATTGCCACTGTCTGGGCTTGCTTAGAAAGGAAACCTCCTTAACAGGAGTGCTCTCCCCAGAACTACGGATTTCTGATTTCTCTAGGCCAGGGGTCCTTAAACTCTTTAAACAGGGACCAGTTCACTGTCCCTCTGATCAGTTGGAGGGCCGAACTATCGTTTCAATAAAACTATGAACAAATTCCTATGCTTCCTGCACATACCTTATTTTGAAGTTTAAAAAAAACACACAAACAAACGGGGCACAAACACTCGGCGGACAGGATCAAGGTCCTCGGCTATCCGCATGTGGCTCACAGGCTATTGTTTGAGGACCCCTGCTCTAGGCGCTCACAAAGAGAATGTAGTTTCAGCCCTAAAGCCTGGAGACTCCGCAATTTGTTTAAAGGTGATTGGACAGAAGGAGTTCCTGATTTGCCCATGCAAGACTCGTTTTCCCTTCCCCTATTTCTCAGAGTTCATAGTTATGTTTATGGGGAACCAGGACATCCCTATCTGATCCCTAAAATTGATGCGTGGAATGACATTGCCACTAATAAGCCAGCATAAACAAGAGACTTACTTCCTCCTGCAACAGAAAGGGTTCTTGTTTCAAGATTTCAGGAAACATGGCAGGACCAGAAAAAAAATAGACCCAAGGTCCTAAAACCACTAAGGTGGAGGCTGCCCTTCCCCAACCCCTCCCCATACCCCTCCGTCTCGGCTTTATTCCTTTTTGCAGGAGGACTCTGGGAGTGGGAGAACTAGCTTACGACCCTTCATTATCACTGCCACCCTGTCAGGTGCATGGGGCTGGAGAGAGAGAAATACTCATAACTCTTTTCTGAGTCCACACCCCAACATACACTAGGGCTGGTATGGGATCTCGACCGCCCCACCCCCCAAGAAGGATGATTCGGCAGCAGCCATTCTACACTCAAGGCAAGCAGCCCCAACACCTGGGGAAGACCCCTGAGTCCCTTTTTGGGTATATATCCCCTTGTATTCCAGTGATTTGTATAATTGGAATCAACAAAATCCCTTTTTCTGACAAAGCAGGTCTGATTCCTTGATAGAAACGGTTTTCCATATGCATTAGCCCACCTCCAGAAATTGCCAGCAACTTCTCCAGGTGCTGTTCACAACACAGGTACAGTAGCCCTGCCAGAGAGAGGCCCAGTAAGCAGTCAATGGACATGATGGTCAGACAGCAGGCACTCCCCATGTGAGGGAAACTCTTTTTGCCACTGCACGAAAAATGTGAGATCCAAACTCCTTGCAAGGCACAGAAGGCCTAACCAGGTATCACCAGTTTCTCTTGCAGGCCCTCAGTGGAACAGCTAGAAAACCTATGAATTTATCTAAGGTCAGTGAGAATTTTCAGGCTCTTACAAGAGAATGTCTGCGTGCCTTTTTAGAGTGACTGATGGAAGCCTACGGGCTTTATATCCCTAACGGCCTGGAGGCCCCGAGAACAGGAGGGCAATAAGTATTGCCTTTATTACTCAGTCTGCCTCAGACATGAAAAAGAAGTGGGAAGGGTTTGACGGGAAAAATCTTAGTGATTTGGTACAAGTGGCTCAGCGGGTGTGTAACAACAGAGATGATCCTACCACGACAGAGACAAAGAAACTAGTTAAAATACTAGTAATTGCCATGAGAAACCCCAGAGACTCAGGAAAAGGAGAGCATGGCCCACTTACGGAGAGACTGACCTGTGGGCACCGCCAAGCCATGGGGCAGGATCAATGTGCCTACTGCAGGAAAGAAGGACATTGGAAAAATCAGTGCCTTGAATACCCCAGGAGAAGCAGACAACCCTCCAATAGAGAGGACGGGCCTCATCCACACCTAGAAAATCCCAAGCAAGAGACAATAATGCTTGAAGAAGCTGAATGAAGGTGTCAGTGCTCTGTTTCACTTGGTCCCCAGGATCCCAGGCTAACTGTCCAAGTAGGAGGCCAGCCAGTCAATTTCTTAGTGGACACAGGGATTACCTTCTCAGGTTCAGAAAAGAGTACAGGCAAATTGTCAAAAGGAAAGATTTGAATTACTGTCAGCATATGATTGCTTCCAAAAATAACTCACACCAGAAGATTTGCATGGAGGTTAGGTGGGTTTCTCAAGACATCATGATAAAAAATATCTGTCTGCCCTTTGTCCCAGTTAGCCATATGATTTTTATGGCACTGGCCCCTGGCTTGGCTGTTGAGCCATGGAAACTGTTTTTGCAGGACGTGAGGCGGTGGCCTGTGGCCATCAGTGGAAGGACAAAATCTCCACAGTGGTCTTCCTGTTTCAATATGGAGCCACCTATATCACCTCTCGGACATTATTGTTGCCCTGGGCTCAGAATCGCCACCCCAGGTCTAGAAGGCACCTAACAGATCCACACTATTTGAATCAGGCTCTGGTTAGCCCCTATCGATCACTTGGTGACATGGGAGTCTGGACAATGGAGTACCTTTACTTTTCGGATCAGAAAACTAACTCAAAAAAACACAGGTGTTGACCCAGAGGCACACAACTGGTTAAAAACAAAGCCAAACTTACAACCATTTTCTGGAGCCAGAGTTCTGAGCCCCTCGTGGCTGTGCCCAGCCGAGCAGTCCCTCTCTCCTGGACACACCAAAGATCTGAGCAGATATTCCCCACAACCCCTCCCAAAGATTTTATTTCAGAGGATAGCATTGAATTTGCATCTCCTGGACAGAGACATTATCTGATCAGAGCACACAGAGATGAAGGGGAGAAGGGGAGAGTGGAGCACATCCTGTCCCACCAGACCTTGAGGATGATGTTCCCACTCAGAGAAGTCAGTTCACATAGAAGACCACATGGCCAGCCCCACGACGAGACACAACGTCCCTCAAAGACCCATAGCCCTAGAGGGGACAACACTGGAGACACAGTGTGGGAATTACCCCCAAACTGATCTCGCTACACCGAGGCATAACACTAAGGGGGTACAGCAGAAGAGCAAGTAAAAGGAGCAGCAAGATCCCAAGGAAATGCTAAAGGTGGACTTTAGGGTCAGGGTTTGGTGCCCCAAAAGACTGGACTAGAAAACACTTCTAAAGGCCAACACATAGTCCTTAAACTATCTATGAGCTTTTCTATCTTGTTGACCTTTGTTTTCTTTTATTGTAATTGGATTTTTGTTGTTTTGTTTATTTTGCTGCTTGGTTTTGTTCTTTCTTGTTTTTGTGCATGTTATTGCCTCGACAGGTCTGTCTAAATAAGATAGGCTGAACGAACAATCTGGAGGAGAAAAAAAAACGGAACTAGCACATCCTGGAGGACATGCGAGAGAGGGAGGTGGGAAGAAAGGTAGTGGTGTTAAGAACTCCAGAGACAAGGGAACAAAAAACTCCACCTCTCCGTTTCCTTCACCTAATTTCCTATTTTTCTGGTCTGGCAGCAGGAGCTCCAGATAGATGGGTCCTATCTGGTCGCCATTTTCTCTGAATCCCTCCATCAATTTTTTTTACACTCTTAAATAGTACAAACTGATTCATTTATGATGCTAAGGTCTTGGACCCGCTGATAAGACCCATCCTTCTTTTTAACCCTATACTGCTTCAATTATAATTTTGGGAAAAAATTATTTTTTTTTGCTGTGGACTTTCATAGTTATATATATATATATATAATATATATATATATATATATATATATATATATATATATATATATATATATATATATATATACATTTTTTAAAATGCTATTAAAACATCATATTCCGCGTTATAGCGTTAAATGGAAATAATGGGCTAGTACAGGAGGAGTCAATAGTGACCAAAATAGAGTAACTACCTAAGTTATTTTGAATTTTCTTGGGTTCAATTGGAGTAAAGGCTTGTAAATTACCCGGGGTCCAAATTCCCATGTAGCCTCCCACAACGGGTTGCGGGTAGCCTCCCACAACAGCAGGGATGTTTCAGGGCAGGGAGATTAGTAACCCCTAAGTCCAGGATACCTTAAGGCAGGGGTCCTGAAACTGTTTACCAAGGGGGCCAGTTCACTGTCCCTCAGGCCATTGGAGGGACAGACTATAGTTTAAAAAAAACAAAAATTACGAACAAATTCATGTGCACACTGCACATCTTGATTTGAAGTTAAAAAAAAAGGGGGCATATACACCCGACAGAAAGGATCAATGTCCTCGGCTGTCTGCATGTGGCCCACAGGTTGTAGTTTGAGGACCCCTGCTCTAGGTGTTCACCAAGAGGATGTGGTTTCAACCCAAAAGCTTGGAGACACTAAAATTTGTTTAAAAGTGATGGGGCAGAAGGAGTCCCTGATTGACCCACGCAAGACTAGTTTTCCCATCCCCTATTACTAAGAGGTCATAGTTATGGTTAAGGGGAACCAGGACATCACGATCTGATTCCTTTAATTCAAGTGTGGGCTGACATTGCCACTAAAAAGCCTGCAAATATAAAAGACTTACTCCCTCCCTCAAAGAAAGGGTCCTTGTTTCCAAGGTTTCAGGAAACATGGCAGGACCGGAAAAACAAACGTTACAAGGTCCCAAAACCACATAGGTGGAGCCCATCCCTCTCCGTCCCCCTGCCCCAATCTCTCCCTCTCCCCCTCCTTTTCCCTCCCCTCCCGATCTCTCTCCCCTACTTGGTTTTATACCATTTTGCAGGAGAACTCTGGGAGTGGGAGAGAAGGCTTCAGACCCTTTGGTTCCACCCCCGCCCTATAAGGTTTCTAGGGGACAGAAATAGAAAATTTCTAACATGCCCTTATTGAGTAACTCCCTCTCCCACCGGCCCCCCAACCTCACCCCCACCCCCAACCAGTAGCCCCACACACACACTAGTACTGTTATGTCTTCCATACTCATCAGCCCACCTGGAATGATTGCCAGCAACTTCTCCAGTTGCTGTTCACAACGGAGGAAGGGTAGCCCTTCCAGACAGAGGCCCAGTAAGCAGTCAGCGAACCTGATGGTCAGCGAGCGGGCACTCCCCACTTGAGAGAAACTCTTTTGGACACTACACCAACAATGTGGGATCTCAATTCCTAGCAAGGCCCAGAGGGCTTTACCAGGTATCACCCGTTGCTCTTACATGACCCTCTGCGGAAGAGCTAGGAAACCTATGAATTTATCTAAGGTCAGTGAGAATTTTCAGGCTCTTATAAGAGAATGTCCGCCTGCCTTTCTAGAGTGGCTGATGGAAGCCTATGGGCTTTATACCCTTCACGGCCCGGAGGCCCCGAGAACAGGAGGGCAATAAGTATTGCCTTTATGACTCAGTCAGTCTGCCTCAGACATGAAAAAGAAGTTGGAATGGTTTGAAGGGAAAAATCTTAGTGATTTGGTACAAGTGGCTCATTGAATGTATAACAACAGAGATGACCCTAGCACGACAGAGACAAAGAAACTAGCTAAAATACTAGAAATTGCCATGAGAGACCCTAGAGACTCAGGAAAAGGAGAGCATGGCCCACTCACGGAGAGACTAACCTGTGGGCACCGCCAAGCCATGGGGAAGGATCAATGTGCCTACTGCAGGAAAGAACGACACTGGAAAAATCAGTGCATTGAAAACCCCAGGAGAGGTGCACGACCCTCCACTAGAGTGGACGGGCCTCATCTGCACCTAGAGAGACCCAAGCAAGAGACAATAATGCTTGAAGAAGCTGAATAAAGGGGTCAGGGCTCTGTTTCACTTTGCCGCCAAAAGCCCAGGCTAACTCTCCAAGTAGGAGGCCAGCCAGTAAATTTCTTGGTGGACACAGGGGCCACCTTCTCAGGTTCAGAAAGGAATACGGGCACATTGTCAAAAAGAAAGATGTGAATTACTGTGAGCCTATGATTCCTTCCACAGATAACTCACACCAGAAGGTTTGCATGGAGGTTAGGTGGGCTCCCCAAGACAACAAGATAACAAATATCTATCTGCCCTTTTTCCGAGGTAGCCACCTGGTTATGATTGCACTGGCTCCTGGCTCAGCTGCTGAGCCAGTGAAGCAGTTATAGCAGGAGACTAGGTGGCCAGTGGACATCAACGGAAGGACCAAATCTCCACAGTGGGCTTCCTGTTTCAATATGGAGCCACGTATGTTACCTCCTGGACACCATCTCTATCCTGAGCTCATAATTGCCACCCCAGGTCTAGATTGCAGCGCGCAGGTACACACTATATGAAATAGCCTCTGATTAACTCCTCTCGATAACTTGCTGACATGGGAGTCTGGATAATCCAGTACATTTACTTTCCAGATGAGAAAACTCACTCAAAAACACACAGCAGTTGACCCAGAGACACACAACTGGTTAAAAACAAAGTCATATTCACAACCAGCGTCTGGACCAAGAGCACGGTGCCCCACAGAACTGTGCCCATCGAACAGTCAATATCTCCTGGACTCCCAAAAGATCTGAGCTGACACCCACCCACCAACATCCTTGCAGCCCCCAAAGATTGTATTTCACAGGATGGCACCGGAGCTGCAGCTCGCGGAGAGGGACATATCTGATCAGAGAACACAGGGCAGAACAAGGGGGAGGAGGGGAGAAAGGAGCACATCCTGGCCCAATACACCTTGAGGATGATGTTCCCAATCAGAGAAGCCAGTCCACAGAGAAGACCACACGGGCAGCCCCACGATGAGAAACGTCCCTCAAAGACCCATAGCCCTAGAGGGGACAACACTGGAGACACAGTGTGGGAGCTGCGCCCGAACTGATCCTGCCACCTCGAGGCATGACACTAAGAGAGTGCAGCGGAAGGGAAAGAAAATGGAGCATCAAAGTCCCCGGGGAATGCCAAAGGTGGACTTTGTGGTCAGGGCTCGGTGCCCCAACAGACTGGACAGGAAAACACTCTTAAAGTTCACCACACAGTCCTTGTACTTTTCTTTCTTGGTTAGTGTTGTTTTCTTTTAGTGTCATTGAATTTTGGTTGGGTTTTGTTTACATTTTTGTTTGTTTTTTTCTTTTCGCTGCTTGGTTTTGCTCAGTCTTATTTTGTGCATGTTATTAATTTTACAGGTCTGTCTAATTAAGAGAGGCTGGATGAACAATCTGGAGGAGTAAACATGTGACCGGCCCTTTCCATTGGGCATGGGAGTGAGCACGGTGGGGGGAAAGGAAGTGGTGTAAAGAAACCCAGAGACAAGGGAACAAAAAGTGATGGAAATCGGTGGTGAGGGGGATGCACGAGGCCTGGTAGGGCGTGATCAAGGGTAATGTAACCAAGAGTAATTACTGAAACCAAAAGGAAGACTGAGCATGTCAGTGGGCACAAGAGGAAAATCAAAGGGTATAGAAGAGTGAGCTGGGAAGCAAGGGCCAGTTATAGATGTCTAAATAAAGGCATGTACATATATTTACAAAGGGGCATGGGGAAATAGATCTATGTCCATATGTTTATAGATTTAGTATTAAGGTAGCAGATGGACATAGGGTCTCCGCTCAAGGACTCGTTCATTGCAAGAACATTGTTCTATTAAATTGGCATTAAACGATGCTCACCTTCCCTACACGATCACTGACCACAAAGCGGCTGCATAAGCAAATGTGATGAAGAAAGCCGATGGTGTCCAGCTACCAAAAGATATAGCGTGTGGGGTCTTAAAGGCTTGAAGGTAAAGAAGCAACCATCTAGCTCAGAAGCAACAGAGCCCACATGGAGGAAGCATACCAGCCTGTGTGATCACAAAGTTTCAAAGGGATAAGGCAACAGGCATCATGAGAACAAAAAAATCTTATCATGGAGAATGAGAGGGGACGGCCGGGTAAAGACCCAAAACCTAATTCCAGTGCACTGGACATCCCCTTACAGAAGGATCTCAGAGAGGAGATAAAAGAATACAGGGTATGAGACAGCAATGAAAAACACAACTTTCCTCAGGTTCTTTTTTTTTTTTGTTTTTTTTTTTGCGCACCCCGCTGGCGCCTGGGGCCGCCCCCTTCCCGGTCCCGCGGCGGCGGCGGCGGCGGCGGCTCGGGGCCGGGGGCGCCAGGGGAGGGGGCAGACACCAGGGGCAGCAGTGGCGGCGGCGGCGGCTGCCGGCGCCATGTTGGGCTGATCGATGAATTGAACAAAGAGGATCAATTTCCGATCAAGCGAGTTATCAATGGGGGCCGGGGAGTGAGAGGGACTTGTCCCCGAGTCGGCCCCGATTTCCCCGGCAACCCCCTCCTCCCCTCCGCCGCGGCTCCCCGGCGGCAAGGCAGCCCGGCGTCCCCGGGGAGGGCGCGACCGCCCGCAGCCCCCACCCCCGAGCGAGAGGCCGAGAGAGAAGCCTGACCTGCAGCTGCTGTAAATCAAAGCGCTTCCAATATTGAAACATCGATCCCACATTGGCCGCCATCTTGAGACATATTGAGACGGAGTGAGAGGCTGATAGAGAGGGGGCTGGAGTTCAGGAGCCGCCAGGAGGCAGCAGGCGGGCGGCGCCAAAACCCGGCCTGGAGCCGGCCGCCGCCGCCGCCACAGAGGAGCGCGGACTCCTCCTCACGGCGCCACCGCCGCCAGGGCAAGCCGAGCCGGAGTCGGAGTCTGAGCCCGAGGGCGTGGCGGCCGCTGGCCCGGCCTCGCGCGCGGCCGCCCGGCCACGCCCCCCGCCAGCGGCCGAACGAGCGACCCGCCCGTGACCCCCGCCCCTCCCAATCCCCAGCCCAGGCCGGCGGCCGCCCGGCTCGGCGCGGCCCGGCCCCTAGAGGGCGGCGAGAGGGGCGCTGGAGGGCGGCGAGAGGGCAGCCCCGCCGCCCGCCGAGGCCCAGGCCGGGCTCACCTGGCGCGGGGGGGGGGGCGCGGAAGGAGGGGGCCCTGGCGGCAGCGGAGCGCAGCCCCCCCGCCCGCCTCTACGCCCGGGCGCTGGGTGCCGGCGACGCGCCGGGGGTCGTTGGTCATCCTGCTAGGCGCCCGCCCGCCCGCGGAGCCGCCGCGACCACCTGCTTGAGCCCAGACCCCCGGAAGGCGCAGGCCTCAGCACACCCGCGCTTGTGCCCGAAGCCTTGACCGTGGGCGGCCCCGCCAGCCGGGGCCTCAAGGACCAAGCACCCCAGAGCGCCCTTGCTGGGGGAGGGCAGGGGCGTGGGGAGGCATCAGCCCCTGACCCTCTTGAACTTGCACCCGCCAGCGTCCCACGCTGGGGCCCCAGAGTCCCCGCTCAACACCACCCGGTGACCCAGGGCCCCCTAGCTGTCGCCGCCGACTTGGTACTTAGGAGACATGCACTCTGGAGGCGGTTGAGGCTTGTCTTGTGGCCAATAATCATCTCCTACGCCTTCCTTTCCAGTCACTAATTTGATGTCTTCACTTAAAGAAATGCCCATAAGTTGAGGTTTCAGAGGAGAGCTCCTTCAGCTCCCCAGACAACAAGGGGGCCGAGTGTCACCGTCATTATCCTGAGCTGGGAGGGAACACTATTGTTCCAGAGGCTGGGAATCCGTCACTGCCTGCCCACAGCACAGACAGAGCAGGTGCTGGTTATAATTGTTTCTAGACGTCATGCCATGCTCAGTTGAACGTCAAAGCCATAAACGTTGCCCGACTACAATCAAACTGGAGTACGCAGACATTTCTGCATCATTGCCGGGTGGAAATACACTGAGTGGAGTTGGATGAGATGGCAGCAAGTGCTTAAGGAGGGGGTGCTGTGGGAATACCAACAAGATGACTGCTAGTCTCCGTTTCCTTCTCTCGTCTGCTTTGTGTTTTCTTTCAGGACCAGAAGAAATGATGCATATGTAAGGAAAAAAACTTTTCATTTCCAGAGGAGTTTTCCACCCCACAATCTACCCGCAGCCTCCTTTGAGCAAGCCAGTAAAAGCTTTTTTTTTTTTTTTTTTAACCTGCCTTCTCACTATGACAATTTCCGGAGCTGCTATGTGGCTGTGTTTAAAAGTCCCCCTCGGGATCCAGAGTGCAATCCATATCACAAAGGCATCCTCCCAGTCCCAAATAGCAATGTGACCTCATTTCAGAAGGTTGTTCTTGTTTCCATAGACCCAGAATGGAGTTTAAGCTGTTAATCTTGACTGTGGTTGTCGACTCAGCCTCTCATGGGCACCTCATGGGCAGTGGAGCAAACTGTTCCAATCTGTGCTACCACCAGGACTGGGAGAGGAAGCCAACAGTGGTGGGCCATAGGTCAATGTGTGGATGGGGATGATCAGGTCTTTCTTCATTATTCTGTTTCAGTCTGGAAACACCACTGAAGCCTCAGTGTCGTAGCAACACACAAACCTTCACTGACAGTCTGGGGCACATTGGCTGCAAATCAAACCCGGGTCTTCCCGGTGAAAGACGATGAGAGGTCTACCACTGAAGCACCGTGGCCCTCACCTCAAACCAGGGCAGTCATTTCCGGAGTTCAAACCAGACCACAATGCAGGATGACTGAGATTGCCACCAGAATCTGATACTGATGCAGAAAAAAACCTAACTACCATTTTATTGACTCCCAATAGGACAAAGATCTGCCCCTTTGGGGTTTTGAGACTTTAAATCCTTACAGCAGGGGTCGCAACCTGTGGGTCGCGACCCCTTTGGGGATCAAATAACCCTTTAACAGGGGTCATCCAATTCATAATGATAGCAAAATTACAGTTATAAAGTAGCAATGAAAATAATTTTATGGTTGCAGGTGACCACAACATGAACTGTATTAAAGGGTGGCGGCATTCAGAAGGTTGAGAACGATTGCCTTACAGAAATAGACAACCTCATATTTCTCCCACGGAGGGGCTAGTCAGTTCAAACCCCTGACCTTGCGATTAGCAGGTTAATGCATAGTCCACTACACCACCAGGGCTCCTAATGATATAATAAGAGATACTATTGTTAGATCTCTCGTGGGAGAAATATACCTCAGTCCTTGGCTTCGCGAGAGAAAGAATTCACTCCGCAGCCTGGATTGTGATCCAAGTGAGTTTTTTGAGAGAAGAAGTTTCAGGTTTACACAGGCACCTCAGGGCCCCTCACCCCTGCACAGCTTGCCTAGAAGCTGCTGGAGAGAAAGTCACTACGTGGGCTCCAGGATCCTGCCTTTTCTTTCTTTTCTTTTTTTGTGAAATCGTTTTATTAGGGGCTCATACAATTCTTATCACAATCCATACATACATCAATTGTGTAAAGCACATTGTACACTCACTGCCCTCATTATTCTCAAAACATTTGCCTCCACATAAGCCCTTGGCATCAATCAAGTCCTCATTTTTACCCCTTCCTCCCCGCTCCCCCATCCCTCAAGAAACCTTGATAATTTGTGAGTGGTGATATTGGGAGGGTAGCGGGAGGGTGGATTGGAAAGAGGGAACCGATTACAAGTATCTACATGTGACCTCCTCCCTGGGGGACGGACAACAGAAAAGTGGGTGAAGGGAGACATCGGAGAGGTCAAGATCCTGCCTTTTCAGTTCCTCCATAGGGAGGCATGGTTGATGGTCCTGGTCAACCCCATTGGCTGGATTGAATTCACCTGGCCCAGATGGGCCAATCCAGGTGTAACAACCACCTAGGTGCACCACCCCTTCCTGGCCGAAAGTTTGAACCTGAGCATATGTAATGGATGATCCAGTCCCTATGCTAAGCTACCTAACAGTATTTGCAAGATGCCGAGCAATGTTCTAAGCTTTTTGTATATAATAATTCAATTATTTCACTTAAGAAGCCTATGTGTGGACTCTATTCTTGCCTCATTTTACAGATGAAAAATCAGTGGCACAGGATGATAAAGTCATGAGCCTATGACCACACAGTGAGGAAGTGGAAAGGAGAGATTTGAACCCAGGCTGCAGAGCCCATGCCTTGGGTGCCTACAGCGCCACATAGGACACAGGAAAGCATGGAGCAGACTCGGCATAAGACCTTAGGGAGTTGGGAGGACTGTGCATGCATGTATGTGCTAGGACTGCATGAGAGTAGCTGCTACTCAGATCCAGAAGAGAATACAATGCTATTGCAAAAATTATTTTTGCCAAAAGAGGGTGGAATTCTGCATCTTGTGCGAAATCCCCCAACCTGCACATGGCACAGCTACTTCAGAAGGTTCCCAACAATGTGTGCTGTGCGGCAAACCAAAATGAGCTCAGGGGGAGCTGGTCTGTGGGTTTTGTTAGCCAGAAGGTGAGCAGTTTGAACTCACCAGCCACCACTCCAAGGGAGAAAGAGGAGGCTTTCTGCTCCCATGGACTTACAGTCTTTGAAGTGGCAGAGAGCATTTCCAAGCGGCCTATGATTAGGATCTAGGAGGGTGAGGGTGGATGGAGTTGGTTGAGACCTGGCTTCAGGGCATTTCCCAGAAGGGCTTCCTGCAGTGACTCTGCCTTCAGGAATGTCTGGTGACCCTGAGGGCAGCAAAGTCCTAAGCACACTCAGGCAGTGGTTCTCAACCTTCCTAATACAGGTCCTCTTGTTGTGGTGACCCCCTGACCATTAAATGATTTTCTTGCTACTTCATCACTGTAATTTTGCTACAGTTATGAATTGGACGAGCCCTGTGAAAGGGTCATATGACTCCCAAAGGGGTCGCAACCCACAGGGTGAGAACCACTGCACTAAGGGTTCCCCTTCCGGGCAGCTCTACCAGTGTCTGATGTGCATAGTTCTGTGAGGTGAGAGAAATGAACTTAGTGTCTGCTTCTGGTGACAGTTGATGTGGGTGGGCTTTCTCCCTATGTCAAATCCCTCTCAAGCCATTTGTCACCACAACATAAAGCAAGAAGAGGAGGCAGCATAGCAGGACGGCAAGCAGAACAAAGATTGAATAAACACAATTCACTTCAATCATGAATCGGGTGCCCTTGAGATGTGAGGAAGACCCCAGTCTAGTGACATTAGATCAGGTTTAGGGATTGAGTGACGGGACCCTCTTGGCTCCCCTCAGCCCCTATCTTGCTTTCCCACTGACCCTGCCCCTTACATCGTGATTGGTCCTTATTCCAGCATGATGGTTGGATTCATAATCACGACATGTGGGAATGTGTTAGTCGATAGGTTATACAGGCACAGTCTCTGGAATGGGTAAGTGAGGAGGCGTGACTGGTGACATGACTGGTGGAATGGATCATGTGAAGTGATTTGAGATCGTTGTTCAGACCTGATAGGTCATCCAGGCCTCTAGTTGATCCTGGCAGTACTCTAGTTTAAGGAAACAGAATGTTAGGCATTCAAGTCATATTTGAGCTTAAATTTTGAGCAATAGGCTGTGGCTCACAGTGAGAGTCTATGTGGAGACCCTAAATCCATTTTGAGGGGCCACACATTCAGCCACCATTGAGTTCTTTCCTACTGCCGACTGGCAGTAGAAAGCTTGTCCATCAGGCAGTGTGCTTGCGTCCACTCCCCGGGCCAGACTCAGCGATATACGGTCGTGTGCACATCCCAATGAAGGTCCCGCTCATGCTCTCACAGGCCCTCCCGCAACTCCATGAATTGATCCGTCTTCAGGGACAGTTTTGTGACAAAGGTGTTTGTTTTCCATGTCTCATTTAAGCTTTTAGGAGCTCAGGTGGTGATGCTGGATAGTGTTGGACTATTAACAGCAAGGTCGCTGTTTCAAAGCCACTAGTCATTCCACAGGAGAAAGATGAGGTTATTGCTTCCTGTAAAGGTAGCAACTTCAGGATCCCTACACAGAGTCACTATGAGTCAGAGTCAGCAGGACAGAATGAGTGTCATTTTATTTAAGTAACTGTGGCTGTGGGTCCTTCCGACACCATTGTGGCCTCATGCGGATGCTCTCCTTCATCCAGAACAGCGGTTTGTGCCTTTTTCTTGTGTAAAAGATAGCAAAGGAGTTCCTAATAAAATATAGTTGAATTGGGAGTCTTTTTTCCCTCAAACAAAGTAAATCCATAAATAGAAATGAGACTATGGTGCTAATAACCAGTTGGAGAGTTGAGAGAGCTGAACTCTCAATCCTGGTAGAAACCCATTGTGACTTTAAAAACTTGCTCAAGGTCATCCATAGCCTATGAGGTTGAGTTGAGCAGACACAAAACAGATGTGTTGGGGAGTAATTGTGTACATTAAGTAAACAATTTATCTTTCTAAAGATTCTGTCTAAAACTTACTTTAAATAGTAAGTTTTCCCCTGGGCTAGGGAAAGGTCAGGGAGCTTAACCCCCTAGTATCCACCCCCTCTCAGCATTCATCATGTTAGGCCAGAGGAGCCAAATCACACCCACTACCCAGGGAGCACTGCTTCCAAAAGCCCATTGCCTGTGCCGGGGCAGAGGGCAGGTACCCGGACCAGAAATGCTGACAGAGTGGAACCAGCGGGCTCAGCCCCCAGCTTCCTGAGAGAGCAGCTGTGATGGTTCACTTTTGGACAAATGTCAATGCATGACTTGGGCAGCACGAAAAGCAGATGTGCAGAGGTTGTTCGCTGTATTCCAGAAGTTCACACACTCCCCGCAGGCTCTTTGGTGGCTTCCACCTTCAATCCCAAAAGGCCACTGCCGTCCAGTGGATTCCAACCACAGTGACCCTATATGGAGTTTTCAAGACTGTAAATCTTCATGGGAGCCAGCAGTCTCATTGTCCCCCTTGGGACAGGGAGCTAGCAGCCCGTTTCACCTCCAGGACCCCTTCCTCTCTAATTCTGGATCCAGTCCCTCCAAATATCCTGCCCTGCCCTTGTCTAGGCTTCTTAAATGCGTTCCATGCTGCTTATGTTAGTCTGGGTGCCTTAGCGAAACAAATCCACAGAAACGCGTATGTATAAGAGAGAGTTTTATGTAAAGGGTGAGTGCACATCAGGAAAACATGCCCGCATTTGCTTATGCACCCGCTTTGTCTTCAGCGATCATGTCGAGATAGGCTGGTGGCTTCTTCCATGTGGGCTTTGTTGTTTCTTAGCTAGATGGCCCCTTGTTTATCTTCCAGTCTTTAAGACCCTGGACACTATATCTTTTGATAGCCGGGCCCAGGGTGCTTAACCACTACACCACAAGGGTTCATTAGCTTGTGACTTATCTCCTGCCATTCACACTAGATGCTCAAAATAGCAGGAAACCAGGTTTCTCCTTTGTGGCCACACCAGGTACTGACAGAACCAAGAACAGAGAAATGCTTAGTTATATATCTTGACTATCATTAGCATATTATATGCCTGGCAATATGTAAGCCTTCACTCCCCTGACCTCTCACAGTCTCGGTAAAATGAAGCTAATAAAAGTAGTGCTCTCACAAGCTTGGTAGGAGATTAAACAACTCACATAAGGGTACACAGCCTATCAACGAGGAGGCGAGATGAGGCAGTGTGTGGCTGCTGAACCCACACCCTTCACAACACCTGCATTAAAATGACTGAGGGCTATGAGGAACCAGACAGAAGCAGGTTCACACCCCAGATTGAGTCAATTTAACTGCCTATTGTGCCTGACCCTTCTATCTCTGATCTTAGAAATGGGGTTAACAACAACAAAACACTGTAGAAGAAATGTCCAGCAGATGACAGGCACGCGATTAAACAACAAAAAATAAATCACTTAAGTTGAAATTCGAACTCCTGGAAACCCCTCACACACGTGCAGAAAAGGATTGAGCCCATACGGTGTTTCCAGTGCCCCCGTCCTTCCCCCCTAAAATGAGCATTTGATAAGGTAATGCCTGGATTGTTCCAAGCCCAAGACTGTGGAGAACTAAAGGAAAACCCAGCATTATGAATCTTTGAGCACAGCCCTGCTGGGAAACCGCCCTGCAGTCACTTGTTGATGACTGGAGGAGGGACAAGAGTAGGGAGAAGAACGAGGACTGAATGTGACACATAAGCAGGGATGGCCTACATTCCATAAAGGAAAAAACTCAAGGTCTGCTTTTCTGGTGCCGGAAAGTTAAAACCCATCTGGTGCAGTTGAAAAGGTGTGTGTGTGTAGTGGGGGGGGGGGGTGTTAGGGAGGAGGGGCGATGAGTCCAAAGGATGAACTCCATCTGCAATTGTGTCCTCAACTGCTTTCCCCTGCTAGCCACACGATATTTGTGGCTGGCCTGCCCTGCTTTTGTTATCAAGCCCAGAGAGGGCAAGAGACTAGCTCGAAGCCACACTGCAAGTTGGCAGTAGAATCAGGCTGAGAACTCTGGATGCTTAGAAAGCTTCACACAGACCTGAGAAAGTACCAAGGGAAGACCTGTTCGCTAACTGGGCAGCACTCACTGCATGCCAGCGCTGTTCCAGTGCCCCAGCCAGGGCATTGCTCCCTGTGTCTGTGTGTCTTCAGTGATGCACACAGGTGACGGATTGGCTTTTAATAGCATGCTTGGAAGGTTGAGGCCACCCAGCGGCACCTAGAAAGAAGGGCCTGCAAATCTACTTCAGACCAAGCAGCCTTTCCAGACCCTGGGGAGCACAGTTCTTCTTGGACACACAAGGAGGCCAGGAGTTGAAGTTGATTCCATGATGTAGTTGATTCCATGGTTCCCGGTTGTAGCTATACCTAGAGTCACATCCACATTCATGTTTATATCTCTTCACTCCATGGGGTGTTCATGGCTCCAACTCTTCTGAAGCAGACCACCAGGATTTTGTTTAAGAGGCCTCTGGATAGGTTTGAACTGCCAACCTTTTAGTTTGTAGCTGAGTGCTAAACAACTTGTGCCATGCAGGGTGCTAAGCTCAGAAACTCAGTCGGTGCTTCATGATCTCAGTTGGAATTATAGAGAGGGTCAGTGATGACCCATTGACTGCTGGGTAATTGTTGATGTAGTCTCCCTGTGCAGACATGTAAAGTACCTGAAAACTTAAAATCCAACTCATTGAGTGCATCATCCTGCCGTGCGCCAGCCCAGCAGCATGCTCTGCTGGGGACATTTGGCCATGCCTGGAGACATTCTGAAGAAGGGAGTCCCACTGCCATCCTGGTGCAGGGAACAACACAGCCCCACAAGAACGATGTTGGCCAAAATGTCAGCAGAGCTGCCACTGGGAAAATGGTCTAGTCCAAGCGCTGACCTTCGTAGAGGAAGAAAGCCAATCCAGAGCAGCTAAGTGACCTGCTGTGGGTTGCACAGCCTGATTCCAAGCCCAGTACTATACCCAAAGCTGTTACCACGCCCAAAATTAAACAGCAATAGCTGCCCAAAGGCCTCTTAGTTTGAGGACCAAGTAAGACAGTAAATGAGAAAGCCCTTTGACAAATGTGGCATGCTGCACAAACATGAGATGTTATTACCCAGGATCTTTTGATATATGTAAATAGATCTTGTACCAGGTCAGTTAATTTTCCAACTGCTCTATCTGAGCTTTCAGATGGCAGCACCTCTGTCCAACCCAGGAAAGGACTCCTGTGCAGGCTGAGCAGCCCTGGAAAGCCTCATGCCTGGCTTCTCCCACCCCTCAGCTAATCTCCAAGTGATTAATAAGGGCTCTCACTATGTTGTGCCTCCCAGCTGA
Source organism: Tenrec ecaudatus (assembly GCF_050624435.1). NCBI lineage: Eukaryota > Metazoa > Chordata > Mammalia > Afrosoricida > Tenrecidae > Tenrec > Tenrec ecaudatus. The sequence goes on along the minus strand of NW_027457586.1, from coordinate 1,034,917 downwards.
CAGATACTAGGCTATCAAAGCATTCGTATCACCTCCTTGATGCCTGAGGAGGAATATAGTTTCATGTGTGAGAGTGCCCCAACCCGCGGGACTCAGTTATTCGAGGGGTTCCAAGGAGGACCCAGCCTGAAAGAGAAACGGGCAAGAGAGAGGAGCGAGACCAAGCAGATTCTTGTCAAGGTCTGAGTTTATTGCTACACAAGCCTCTCTATAAAGGGTGAGGCAAACAAGGGAGTTCAAAGGGGAGATAAAAAAAAAGGAAGGGCGGGGGTGTAGAGCACACAGGGCAGGCGGCCGCAAGTCTGCAGTTGGAATGTCCGGTGCTGGAGCAGACAAGGGTGGGCCATCTGGTGTGTGTCAGGGTAAGATAAGGTTGAGGTGACGTGGCTTTAGCCCTGCTGGGCAGGCAATATGGCCTTGGTTTTGTCAGGCTGATTATGCCCGGTTCCCAACATGAGAGAAGCCAGGAATATCTCCTCTCACAACTGTGCAGCAAACGAGATCAGATCTCCCAATCTGATTTTCAGCCCTCCTGTCTTTCCAAGTGAAGTGGATGGTCCATTTCACATTGTCTCAAGTCTTTGCACATTGCATGCCAACATTGCGACACAGGGCGCGGCTGTGGGTCTTAGTAGACAAAGCCCCCACCCAGAACCCTGCCCTCAGAGCTCCTTGGTCACCCTGCACAACGCAGGTCCAGGCCGGGCTCCACACTGCAAGGCGATCAACCCTGACCCTCCAGTGTGGCCGTCCTCACACGCTCCCACATCCACCTAGAAGGACTGGAGATGAGAGATTCCGGAAGCTCCCTGCCTCATCTGCCTCCCTCCCCAGAGCGACAGAGCAACTGTAACTGATTAGGCAGGATGCAGCCTCGTTCCCAGTCCCCACCCTCTCTGGGAAAGCAGGGATGTCTGGCACCTCATCCAAGGCCTTTCCCCTGTGATCTCATTACTAAGGAGCTGCTCCTCTACCGCCCACCTCCATCACCTCATCTACATATGGGGGAGATGAGTATGTCTTCTTTGCTGCTCCTTCCCTGAGTCCACCCCAGGAGCTCCCTGAACAGATCACCAATCACTTCTCATTACACCTGCAGCAGCCGTCAGATACTGCTGAACAGAGACAGGCGCCTCCCCTGCTGCTGCCAGGCTCCAGTGCACATGTGCACACACACGTGCACACACATTGTACAGGCACACTCACATGGACACACAAGCATGCACACCCATGTGCACAAACTTTGTTCAGAGGTGGGAATTCTGCCCATTTTAGCCTCTAATATTGCAATCAGAGAGTGATAGAACAATGAAAGATGAAGGTGGATGAAGGAAGATCTATTTATTCCCTTACTTGTTACATAACCATTCAGGGCTCTTTTTTTATCCGTACAAACACACCACCACACCATCAACAATCATCAAGTAGATGTCATGTGCAGTGCTGCCCTATTCAAGGCGGTGCTGAGTATGTGAGGAGGATTCTCTCTAAAGCACAGCTCTGAGGAAGTCTGTCTCCTTCGCACTTTTACACACACAGGGTGAGGAGCCTGCAGGAGGCTCCGTGCGTTGGGTGAAGCCACACGATGAGTGAGGAGACCGAGTGTGTAGCCAGGGGAGTGAGAGCGCAGAGTTCACCACTTCACCACCATGCTGGTGTGCACAATCGATGAAAGGGTGGCTGCCAGCAGCAGGACAGAAAAAAAGTAAAGCATGTAACTTGTGGTTTTATCTCTGGCTTACTTCCAAAAGGAATTGTTTTTGTTGTTCTAAAAAGCTTTATACCGAGAAAAAAAAAGAAAGAAAGAAAGCTTTATACCTCTATAAAAACAAAAGGCTACTGCTGTCAAGCACCTTCAGACTCAAGCCAGAGGAGAGCTCTCCCAGTGGGCTTCCAAGCTGAAAATCTTCACAGAAACACAGTACCTCCTGTGGAGTAGCTGGTTGGTTCAAGCCAGCAACCTGGCAGTTAACAAGTACGTCCCTTGTACCTGTAATACCTGTATAAAGTGTATTAAATATGAACTACTCCTGGTGTGTAATTTTAAATTGAAATATTGTGCCTGGAACTTTTTTTTTAATAGCTAAGAATGGTGAAATGAGACTCCTTTAGATGTTATGATAAGAATACACACTACACAGGGCTTGGACCCAACCCAGCTTAATTCAAAGGAAGGCAGATTTATTTTCTTCTGCTTCCCAGAAGGTTCCCCAGCAGAACGTGTGTTAAACAAAATTGTTTAGCTATGGAAAAGAGCAATCTCCTCTTGGGAAGATCCTGGTAGAAGGGGGCTTTGGTTACATATCCAGCTCAACCCAGCCCCAGAGGCCTCGTCATGTTTTATTTTGTTTTGCCCTTGACACTGATTGTCTTGGGAACTGTGGCCCCCGAGCAATGGCCAGGAAGTCAGGTCTTCTTGATGTAAATCCTCTAATATCCCCTACAATGATTTTCAGTGCCAATGGTAAGGCCCGCCCAGTGGCTGCCACATGCCCCTGAGCAAACACGTCAGAGCAGATGAGAGCATGAGACAGCATTTAAGAGAATGGTAGGCTGGCCTTGACTTAGCTGTTTGGCCTCTCCTCAGAAGTCATTTGTGACACTGACTGTCATGGGTTTCATTAAGAACAAGTCTATCTCTACCAAAGAAAACTGCAAGGTAAGAGGACTTTCAGCTCCAGCTACATATGTCTCCAAACTTACTTACATATTGTCCTGTTTTCAGAAGAAAAAAAATTTACTCAGTGCCTCCCGGGCAAATAAAAACTTTGGTACTACAACCTACAATCCCAGATAAAGTGTAGGTATCTGCTTTGGCAGCTCCCCTGGATCGAGCTGCTCCGGTAGCTCTCCACAAAAACCCTGTGAAGAGATGATCAGGCAGGATAGCCTAGTCTGTTCTTCAGAAAGAAGCTACCCCTGAAACCTCAGTGGCTTAAAATCTAGAAGTTTATTTCTTGTTCATGCAAATTCTGACGCTGGAAGGGCAATTCTACAGGGTGTTTGTCCTGCACACCGTCCGTCAGTGATTCGGGCTGCTTCACAAATATGGTGCCACCAGATCAAAAGGTGGATTCCAGGTCATCACAGAAGAGGAAGAGAGAAGTGGGGGTTGTGGATCAGTCTTTACATGCTTTGACACTTTAGTTGACATAGATCGCTGGATAGGGCTGCTTATATAAAGGTTATCAGTTCAAACCCACCTAGCTGTACCACAAAAGGAAGGGGTCATCTGCTTTCATAAAGGGTACAACCTAGACAACCTCATGCAACAATTGTACTCTGTACCACAAGGGGTGAGCATGAGTCAGAACTGACTTGAAGGCAACAGGATTTGGGGTGTTTTTGTTTGTTTGGTTGGTTGGTTGATTGGTTTGGTTTGCTGAGTGGGAGGTGGTTCTACCTACAGCATATTAATCTGAAGTAGTCACTTTAGGTTTTTTTGTTTGTTTTTTGAGAGATGTGGAAAAGCTCATTGGCTTTAATGGGGAGTTAACTCTGCCGCAGACGGCCTCCTCAAAATTTCCCTCCCGCTTCATAAACTAGCAGAGATTTTCAATGAAGGAGCCTGCAGGCACCCGCTGGACATCTCCTTGCAAGGTCAGTCCTTTGGAGCCACTGGGAGGGAGAAAAAAGAGACTTCTATTCCTGTAAAGAATTCCAGCCCCAGAAATCCTCAGGGGGCAATTCTGCCCTGTCCTCTCGGGTCGCTATGAGTCCGAATTGAATTTATGGCTATGAGTTGAGTTTTAATTCCATTCACTTACTGCTATTGACAGGTTGCTAGATTAGGGCTTGTCTTCCCAAATGCCAGCACTAAACGAAAATGAGCTGTCCGGGCCACAACAAAGGGGTTGGAAATAAATCAGGCACACTCATTAGATACCTATGGCAAAATTCAGAACTGAGCATGCTCTGACCCAAGTCATGTAGACCCAGGTGGAAGGTCCACCTGGTCATACAGAATAGGACTTCACAAAAGTGCACCAAAATCAACCAGTACGATCGACCAATGCCCTCCAGTGGTGTTGGGAGGTGATAGAAGTAGGCCTGGGCTCCTTGTCGCCCTCCCTTGTTCACGTGCTCTGCAAGTGGAGGGTGAGGCCCTTGGGGGTTCCTGCCGTGGCTCCTCAGCTGGTTCTGCACTCCTGCTCAGGTATTCCTCCCATGAAACCGCCATATTCAGCTGCAAACTTTCCCCACCCCTGCCATGCAGCCCGGCGTGCTTTCCGGAGATAGTGGGGACTTTTGGGGACTGCGATACCTGAAACTTTCTTTCATAACATTCACTTGGATTTACAAAAGTGCTTCTGCCATATGAATTCTTTCAGCGTTGCTAAGCAAGAACTGAGGTCAACCACCCCAGAAACCTAACACTATCAAGTCGATTCTGACTTATATCAATCTAGGGGGTCCTCAAACTATGGCCTGCGGACCACATGGCCCTCAGAGGACATTTATTCAGCATGCCGGGTGTTTTTGCCCCCCTTTTTTTTTTTTACTTCAAATTAGGTATGTGCAGTGCGCATAGGCATTTGTGCATAGTTTTATTTTTAAACTATAGTCCGGCCCTCCAGCGGGTTTGAGGGACAATGAACTGGCCTCCTGTTTAAAAAGTTTGAGGACCCCTGAAAGGACAACGTAGAACTATGCCTGTGGGTTCCCGAAGTTCTAAATCTTTACAGGAGCTGAGAACCGCATCTTTCTCTGTGAGCCATAGCGGATTCCAACTGGCTGGCCTCATGGTCACACACATTCCACCAGGCTCCTTGAGCCTTAACTTGATAATTTAATGAAACGATACTTCTCCAAGTCACACTGTATCAAGGTCTATAATCTTGCTATTCTAATATCAAATTTAAAATAAGGAATATAGTTAAGCTCCAAATCCATAAGCAATAAGATCATTGAATCTCTTTGGACACTATTACTTAAAAAAAGAAAAAACTCTGTCCAATTATTTTCAGCACAGAAAAGCTTCCAGTGTTTACAGCTTAGTATGTAATTGCTTTTTCTCTTCTTCTTTTGCATTGGTGAATCATTTTGAGCTTATAATAATGTCAAAATAAATAGTTTCCAGAGCCTCCAGGCATTCACTGTGTAATGATCATTTAAAAGATTTCTTGGTTAGAGGGTCCTCAAAAGAATAAAAAGCGTGTCCGCATCCCTGGTCATTTCTATATTCAAAAGAAGAAATTGCTCATCAAATGCTACAAGCCAATTTCTTTCTTCAGCCAAACTGCCCATTTTAGCATCACTGAATTAAGCAAATGGTTCTACATTTCAAAGTCAACAATGATACTCTTTTCCCTTTAACACGAGCATCTTAAACAGCTCAAAAAATAGTCGAGCTCTTTATTATGGCTTTTCCTGAGAAAGCTGTTTCGTTGTTTATTTTATTTATTCATCTAGACTTTCATGTTAAGATTTGTGTATTTTAAGTTCTGCTAGTCAGGACATTTTAAATGGAGCCAGATTTTTTTTTTATACTTTGTCTTTTAAAATATAATGAGACTGAGCAGTACATCCGTTAATAAAATATAAAGTCTTCCTATTTCTGTTTGTTTGTAATTTCCCTAAGGATAACTCTTAATGTAGTAAAACCAAAACCCACCATAATGAATTACATTTGGTCTACTGGGGGTTGTGGCCAACCTTTTGATAGAAAAATCCAGAGACTCCCTTCTGCATCTCCTTTCCCAACCAAACCCCGGTGGCTGGAGGCTGGAAGGAAGAAAGAGGCTGGGCTGCTGGGGCAGGGTGGGGAAGGGGTAACCTTGCAGATTATTTCAAATTCTACTCTGAAGGCAGAAAGTTATCCAAATGAGATAGCTAGAGATTCACTTCCTTAGAAAAAGATTGAAATTAATGTGTCCCTTAGAAAAGCCAAAGGAAAAAAGTCGTTATTAATTTAGGCAATTGAAGAACTTTGAAAGCCATGTCTAGTACATAAAAACACCTGTCCCTAGAGCCCATCGGCCTAGGAAACTGAATTTTTATACCATGTAAAATAAAGGAAGGTCATTTCTTAGACTTGCTCAACAGAAGATTGTCATTTTAAACCGGTTACTGTAATGAGAAGCTGGGTTTTCGTAAAAAGGACTGAATGCTTGAGTCAGTGTGAAATGAAATTAGAGATGCATGTTCTGTGCATGGCGGCATTTCCGGAGGAGTCTGTGTTCCTGTGACTGCTCTCGATCTGTCTCGTGCCTTCTGGGAAACTCACAGCGTGGTGCCCACATCTAGTCTCTCGGACTTTCTTGCCAGCTTTGGAAAGGTGTTGAGTCTGTTGGATCTGCTGCACAGAGACAGCATGCAAGTGGACCCTTCCCACATTCCTCAGAGAGCAGCCCCCCAGTGTAAAGCTGTGGGTGAGGTTTGATGACCTTTGCCCCTTCATCATCCCGCATTCTTTGAGGGACCCAAGCGCTCCCCCGAGGCATTACCGGAGAAGCAGCTACCCCATAGTTTCCAGATGGTGGGTATCAGCCTGTGTGCTCATTGGGATCGCCAGAGAGCTGTCCAAAAGACATCTTTGTCCCATCTCCACTGAGTCCGATTTTATTGGCCTGGAATGCAGCCTAGGTGCTTGGATTTTTTTCTCTCTCATAAGTTTTTATTGTGAATTAGGTGAAGGTTTACCAAGATCATCAGTTTTTTATTCAACAATTCATACCCATTGTGTTTTATGCCACTTATTGCAATCTCCACAATATAATATGACTTGTTCCACTCCCTACTTATGTCTTCTGTTTCCCTTCCTCCTCTCTTCCTACCCTTCTGAACTTGGGCCTTGGATTAATACTGCCCTTTTGAGATCAAATGGTTTGCTGTTTTCAGGTTTGCGTGCCTCACTTGTGTAATTGCTCCCATTATAGACCAATCTATTATTTGGCTGAATATTGAACCACAGGTAGGAGTTCATTTTCAAACTTAGTGAATAAGGACCATCGTTTCAGAGGTTCTGTTAGTCCCTATCCAGCCAATAAGCCTGGTCTCTTTTATGACTGTGAATTTTGCTTCACTATCTAGGACCTTTGGATGTGATCCCTTTCAAAGAAGTTGGAATTGATAGTTGGAGATCATCTAGTTATTCTGTGCTCAGAGTCATGAAGTCTAATGTTCATGTGGTCCACTCACCACTCTTTCCTCCAGAGTGAGGGTGACAATACTTGCCACCTAGATGGCCACTTGTGAGCTTCTGAAATCCAGCTGCTACTCACCAGCATGGATGTCGAACATAGTCTTTACAGTCTAGGTAATGACAATTGTTCTTGGTGTCCTTCACAACTATAATCCCCAGCCCCCCAGCCCAATAAAGCACTCCCTCCAGTTGTTCGGTTATGCCTAAGGAGTTTTGATAACTTCATCTTCTGTGTGCTCCGGAATATTCAATTCCCTGGATGGTCAGAATGGTCAGTCAGGGCTCAGAATCTTGGTGTTAAGGCTTCTGGTGAGATCCTGGCACATCAGACACAGAGGTTGTGAGGCTAGAGGAGGGGCAGAAGGGGATCATACTGAGTCTAACAAGGAAAGAAAAGGAAATGAAGGATATAAGCAATTAAAAGCAAGCGCATAAATAGATACAAATACACAGATGGCCCTTGCAACATTATTCCCAATCTCGCAAACGTGTCAACGGTCTAAATACCCATCAATAGGTGAATGGATAAGTCAAACATGTTGCCTACGGTATATACAATGGACTACTACTCAGCCATAAAGAGAAATGAACTCTTGACACAGGCTACAAGAGGAATGAACCTCATAAGCATTATGCTGAGTGAAATAAATCAGCTTCAAAAAGGACACATTTTGCTTAATTCCACTTACAAAAAATATCTAGGCTAGGAAAATGAATAGAGACAAACATCTCCCAATTGTTTCCAGGGATAGGTAGGAAGGTAAGTATGGTTGTTACATAATGCCATGTCAATTGGACAAATAAGTGAGGTGGAGTCTTTCTTATACCTATATGAGTGTCCTTGGATTTATTTCTCTAGTCAACCCAGCCTAACCCAGTAGGGCCTGGAGGGGAAGTGCCATCCCTGAGACGATACTGAGCTTCCATAAGGGTGATGACATAATTTTGGAATGGGTAAGGATGATATATGAACAACATGCAGAATGCCACTTAATTATAATCTTGTAGAGCGTGGAAGTGACGAATGTTTTGATGCATGTATATTTAGTATGATTTTTAAAGAGTGTACGCAAAAGAGCAATATGGCAAGTCTGTGTTGCCATTTGCTGTTGCTCAGCTAAAAGCGATTCGGGCCTGTGTAGTTCAAAGGGAACCACAGAGGCTCAGGAGGAAAGCTGGTACCATCTCCAACTGAGACTTGTCTGACCAAATGCAGAGTCTCCCTTCAAGTAACTGACAGGTCAGAGGCAGCTCATCTCTGCTGCAGAAGCAATGATTTGTCTCAATTCCCAGACCACTGTCACAGCCATGTCTTGTTGCTCTCGGTGCCCCCCTTCCCCACCACAATAAGTCACTAGAAAGCCATGCTTCATTTAAAAACAAACAAATAAAACCCTTCTGCCTCCATCCTGGCACTGTTTCAGCTTATTTAGCATCATAACATATGTCATCTGTTTCCCTAAACAATCTAACATGGACATGGCACGATGGGACTGATGAGTTAGGCAAATGAGAACCAGCCTGCCCTCTGAACACACACGATGGCATTTGACTTGCTGTCAGTAGATGCTGTCGCGTTTCTTCTCCTCTTTCATGGAAAATAAATACAGAAAAGAATGAGGACATGAAAAGGGCTGCAAGATGTTTAGCTCTGGTCTTTCTAGAAAGTGTAGAAAAAAAGTATGTGACCCCTGCCTGCCTTTAGATGCCCCACTCCTCTGGCAAACAAGGATTGCACACTGACCATGGACAAGACATCTGGATCTGGGGGGAGGATATAACAATTGCCCCCACCAGCAAAGAGTTTCCAGATTTACGGGACTACACAGGCCAGGGAGCAGCTCATAAAAAGAACAAGAAGAATCACAAAGGAGGGTGTGCTCCAGCACCACTTCGTCCAGCTGCAGGCACATGAAGGCAAAGTTTCTTTTGCTTTCAGTCAAGTTTATGATTTCCGCTGCATCCCTTACCAACACCTTCACGAAGATCTAGGTTCTTGGGTTGTTTCGCTCCAGGGCGGACATCTCCTTGGTAAAGCTTTATGGACAGCTCATGGTCCAAGAATTCCACCTATATGTTTTGAAAGGGGCCACGTTAAAACCCCTGGCTCAGACTTTCAGGACTGGGCACAATACAGCAAACCCACCATGGGGACAGCAGGATTTGGTAACACTCTCATCTCCATCACAACCTGGACCTGGCAAAGCTATTTTCTTCCACTCACCATCTTTCAATCAATATTTACTCAGCTATTAGTTGCTCCCCAGGCTCAGCATCAGAAAAGTGTTCAAACGTTACCGAATTGTCCATCTAATGGTAGAGGTCTGTGCAAGGGATATGAGAGCAAGAGGCTCAGAGATGATCAGTGGGTAACGAGAGAGGGATTCACCTTTATCATTTGTAGAAAGCCCCTGAGGCTTAGTCACATTGGCAGACTTTCCCTGGAGCAAGCAAATAAAGCTGCTCCCGGCTCAGCTCCATTCCTGATCTGGTCTTGCCATGAGACTATCCAGGCTTTGTCCCAACCCCACGTTCTGGAAACCACGAGTGGAAGGAGGTGAATCTTGGGGATACCATGGAAAAGAATGGGCATTGCACAACACTTCATTGTACTCATATGGAGCTTATGCAAAGGCCAAGAGATAGAACCAGGTGAGACTGTGAACAGGACAAGGTGATACTGCATGGTTTAAAATCAGAAAAGGTGTGCATCAGGGTTGTATCCTTTCACTGTTCTTATTCCATCAGTATGCTGAGCAATTTATACAAGAAGCTGGTCTCTGTGAAAAAGAACATGGCATCAGGATTAGACGAAGACCCATGTAATGTCATTGGGAACATTTTCTCACTAAAAATTTTAGGTCATGGCATCAAAAAAGTGTCATTTTAACCTAAATGGGTTTTTAGACCAGTGAAATAACAGCGAGAGTGAGTCAGCATTGTGCACAGAATTGAGCGATACTGGTTCTTTGGGAAATTCATAATCCAACACTGACACTGCTGAGATAAAGGATGACAGTGAGGAAGATTCTACACCTGAGCTCTGTGATGGGCCAACGTGGTGCTCTACTCTCTTCAGGAATGGATGAGCCAGCTCCACCAAGATTCCCCTTTACTGGAGCACCTGCTATGTATGTAGACGTTGAACACAAGAACGCTTTGGCGTTCCTACAATGATTTCTGACCGATGAGGTCATCGAAAAAATGATTATGATAGCCCGGAGGTTTACTTTCAGGTTTTAACCCCTCTTCAGTTAATTTCTGTGCATGGGGGAAGGTTTGGGGCTTGCTTCATTTTCCTACATACGGTATCTCAGTTTGTCCAACACCATTTGTTGAGCAAGCAGAATTTGTCCCTTTGGATATTTCTGTGTCCTTTTTCGAAGGCTAGGTTCCCGTTGACTGGTGAATATATGTGTAGCTTTTCTGTTCGAATCCATTGATCTATATACCTCTCAGTGTACCAATACACTGCTCTCCCTTAGGGAAAAACAACAACAAAAGTTGTATGAGCCCCTATATAATGATTTTTTTTAATGGACGATGAACTATTTTCCAGGCCAGCACTATCCTATGTTTGAGCACATTGCTGCAGCCACTGTGTCAATCCATCATGCCTTATAGCCTGCGGTACTCATGTTCAGGTATAGTGTTCTGCCATTCACAAGGTTCACACTGGCCAGTTCTTTCAGAAGTGGAAGACCAGGTCCTCCTCCCTCGTCTCTGTCTGGAAACTGCTGAAGTCTACCTGCAGTGAGTGACCCAGCAGGCATTTGAACTACTGGCTGCAAAATTTCCACCATTACAGCCAAATGCAGGCCACCACAGTACAACAGACAGTAACAGCATCTTAACACCACACAAAGGCTCCTCCCTGGGGAGACCACGTGTTCAGGCAATTGCTGCTGTTACACATGTAAGTGGGGGCTACATGAAGTCGCACCATCTCCTGTGGCCCTTCCAGGAACAGGCCATTCTGCTGTTGTTTCTACTGGACTTAGGCTCAGCTGCCAACCTGCCCTCTGCACGCATTCTTCTCCTTACCCTTCCATGTCACCTTCTCTTTGCCCAAGTCAATACTGCTGGTCAGTCACCTACTGGTGGATGCTTGCTTCTGAAGTTTCTGAACCACATTTCCCCATGGTTATGAGACATTGCTGCTGCCACTGCGAGCATTTAACAGGTTACTTTACACCTTCAATGAGAAATCTAGGGGAATAGAAAGAAAGCTTCTTCTTTCTCCCAAGGAGTGGGTGGTGGTTTTGAACCGTTTCCCTTGAGGTTAGCAGCCCAATGTGTAACCCACTACACCAGTAGAGCCTTGGTGGCACTGTCCAGCAATTATTAGACTGCTAAATATGAGGTCCGGGTTTCAAACCTACCAACTTCTCCTTGGGAGAACGATAAAGCTGTTCCCATAAAAGACTGACAGCTCCAGAAGCCCTCTATAGGGTGGCTATGAGTTGGCATTTTGCGGTCATTTAGGGCTTTTTGGTGGCATGTGATTTTTTAGGGCTTTTAGGTTGTTTGTGGACGTTCAAGGTGTGTTTGGGGCATTCGGGTGGTTTGGGGTTTTTAGGGTGTTTTATAAGATTTTAGGGAGTGTTTAAGGGATTTAGGGGTGGTTTTTTAGAGTGTATAGGTATTTTTCAGCACAATATGGTGTTTTTAGTGATGTTACAGAGTTCCTTAGGAATTTTAGGGTATTTTTCATATTATATGTGTTTTTTTCCCCCAGCATTTTAGGTTTTCTTAGGGCTTTCATGGTGTTTTCAGGGCATATATGGGGTTTAGGAATGTTTAGGGTTTGGGAATCTTCTAAGGATGATTTTTGGAAGTTTCACATGTTTGGGTGGGCATTTGGTGTTTTTTTGTGGCTTTAGAGTGTTTATGGGATCCTGTCAATTTGCAGCTTTAATTCCGCAAAGAAAAGTCAGACAGCAAGCCAGAAAGGAGCAGGAAATGAAGGGGAAGCCCAGGCCACATGTTACAGCTGCCAAGTCCGGAGAACCTAGGTGTGGTCGTTGGCTACCTGGGACCGGGAGTGGGGCTGTGCTCCTGCCCAAGGGTGCTAGGGAGTAAACCAATCTCAGCTGGACGTTTGGCTTTTCTACTAATTAGCCGACTCCATGAACTTTCCCAAGGGCAGCTGGCGAATTGCCAGGGGAACCCAGCTAGACCCCCCCACACAAAAGCACAGGGATGGTTACAGGAACAGGAGGTTTCACACAGTGGATGTGCAGGGCTTGGGGTCGGGATTGGGGGCCAAGGTGAGGAAGGGGCAGCAATAAGGCCTGGTCCCAAATAATCAGACACTGAGCAATAAAAGTACAAGGACTGCCAAGAGAACATGGGGACAAAGGATGGCTGGACTTCATTTGATATCTTTGGACGTGCTGTCAGGAGAGACCAGTCCCTGAAGGGACATCAAGTCCATGAAGGACATGATGCTTGGCAAAAAGTGGAGGACGGGCAATAAAACAGCTCGAACCAGTGGCTACATCAGTGGGCATAGTAACAATGGTGAGGATGGTTCGAGACCTGGCAGTGTTTTATTTTACTGCTTGTGTTTTTCTAGAACTGTCTTTCCTGGATGCACGAGGAAGGATAACTGTGCTTGTGGGAAGCAAATGCACAGTGGGCAGCGCTTTGGCCAACATAGGTACACCACCGGCACACAGTGCCCCCTTACTTGGCATCCAAAGTGACAGGATTTGTCTTTCCCCAGAGCTCTCCAGCCCTGGGGGAAGCGGCCCTGCCTTCGGCGCACCGCCAGGGGGCAGCACTGCTGCTCTCTCACTGGCTACATCTGTGAGGACCCAGAGAGCAGCTCCTTTCTGCTGCTCTCCTCTCAGACTTCTGCCAGAAGCCTTGGCTCGTCCTGGATCCTCCCTTGATTCCCACTCTGCACCTTTGGGGACGCCCAGCCCATTAACTCTCTCCCATCCTTCCTTGCTGCCTCTTGTCCAGATGCCTGAGCTGGGCTTCAAGTAGTTGTAATGTTATGCTTAGGTGAGATGTGTTCAGCTTGTTTACTGTCTGTATACAAGGAAAGAGTGCAGCCCAAGACATCCACCCTTTTGTTCCTCTATGGAAAGCCTGTTACGTGTCATAGTCTTCTCTCTGTGCAGTGCTTTCCTCTGCTGCTGATGCTTTTACATGAAATAGGACTCGGTGTGTCACCGCTACAGGAAATTATCTCTGAAAAAATAATATGCCCAGAACTCAGAAACAGTGTCAGCTTGCATCTGGCATCATGGAAGCATCATGGGTGTGTTTCCATTCATTCGCTCCTGAGTGTCACATGTTAAACTCAGTGCATAGCATAAACAGCAGCAGGCACAAACTGAGACAAAGCACACCCTTTGCTGTGAAGCACATTCCGACTCCTGGCTGCCCCTGTGCCACAGAGTAGAACTGCCCCGCAGGGGCTCCCTAGCTGTCATCTTTACAGAGGCACATGGCCACACCTCCCTTTTGGGAAGCCACTGGGTAGGTTTGAACTTCAGGGTTGTAGTAGTTGATATTGTAGAGCCCTGGAGTCAGTTCGGATTCATAGGGGCCTGTGCACTAGAGAGAGAAACAAAGCCCAGTCCTGCGCCATCCTCGCACTTGTTACTGTATTTGAGCCGATTCTCGCAGCCACGGTGTCAATCCACCTAAGTAAGGGTCTTCCTCTTGTTTGCTAACCCTCTGCCAAAAATGATGCCCTTCTTGCAGGACTGGTTCCACCATAGTAATATGTCCAAAGTACCTGAGACAACGTCTCCGCATCCTCTTTCAGATCTCCTGCCTTTAGTTTGTCAGCTCACTTCGATGGAGTCGATGCTGAGCCATAGCGACTCTATGAGATCAGAGCAGAACTATCTCTGTGGGTTTCGCAAAGGCTAACTCTATGGGAGTAGAACGCCTCATCCTTTTCTTCTGAGGACTGACTGGTGGTTCCCCACTGCTGACATTACAGTTGACACCCAAGGCATAAGGTACTATGCCACCAGAAGTCCCTTGCCCCTGTGCAATAACCAACACCACCTACACACAAAACCCACCCCTTCTCTGTCAGTTTGATGTATGGTGATGGCTTGAGTTGCTATGAAATTGGAAGCTACTAGGGGGAACCCGACAAAAACTACAATTTTTTCAAAACTATGCATTTAAATTTTTTATCCCCTTCATAGTACTCTCCATTACACTTCACACATTTGTCTAATCTGTGATTACATTCTTGGAAACATTTTTCAAACTCAGCAGTTTGGGTGACACCCTTGTTTTTTCCCCCCCTCTTCTGTGTTGTCAAACCACTGTCCTTCATTCATGGAAACAGAAAGAAGTCACATGGAGTGAGTTCAGGTGATTAGGATATGAGGGACAAGAGAGGCATGCTTTTTTGGGGGATGTTTTCATACTGTTATTTCTTTTCTCTTTTTTTATAATCAATTTTTGGGGCCTCATACAACTCTTATCACAATTGATACATACATCATATTTGTACATTCATTGCCCTCATCATTCTGAAAACATTTGCTCCCCACTTAATCCGCTGGCATCAGCTGATAATTATTCCCCATCCCTCATGAACCCTGAATAATTTCTAAATTATTATTTTGTCTTATCTTACACTATACAATATCTCCCTTCAGCCACTTTTCTGTTGTCTGTCCCCCAGGGAGATGGTTATATGTAGATCCTTGTAATCGGTTTCCCCTTTCCATTCCTCCCTCCCTCTACCCTCCTCGTATCGCCACTCTCACCACTGGTCCTGAAGGGATCATCCGCCCTGGATTCCCTGTGTTTCCAGTTCCTATCTGTACCAGTGTACATCCTCAGGTCTAGCTAGATTTGTAAGGTAGAATGGGGATCATTTTAGTTGTGGGGGAAGAAGCATTTAGGAGCTAGAGGAAAGTTGTATGTTTCATTGTTGCTACAGTGCACCCTGACTGGCTCCTCTCCTCCCTGCTACCCTTCTGTAAGGGGATGTCCAATTATCTACAAATGAGCTTTGGGTTTTCACTCCACACTCCCCCGTATTCACAAAGATATGATTTTTTTGTTCCGATGATGTCTGATACCTGATTCTTCCGACACCTCGTGATCACACATGCTGGTGTGCTTCTTTCATGTGGGCTTTGTTGCTTCTCAGCTACATGACCACTTGTTTAACTTCAAGCTTTTAAGACCCCAGAATGTATAACTTTTGATAGCCGACCACCATCAACTTCAGTCACCACATTTGCTTATGCACCCATTTGCCTCCAGCAATTGTGTTGGGGAGGTGAGCATCACGCAATGCCACTTTAATACAACAAAGTATTTTTGCATTGAGGGAGTACTTGAATGGAGGCCCAATGTACATCTGTTACCTTAATACTAAACCTATAAATATATGCATATAGATCTATTTCCCCATCGTTATACATAAATATATTTACATATGCACATGCCTTTATTTAGACCTCTATAAATGCCCTTTGCTTCCTACCTCTTTCCTTGATTTCCTTTTACTTTCTGATTGTCCCACTCTCATGTTCAGCCTTCATTTGTGTTTCAGTAATTCCTCTAGGTTACATTACTCTTGGTTACACTCTACCAAGCCTCCTACACCCTCCTCACCATCTATTTGGATCACTTGGTGTTCCCTTGTCCCTGGGTTTGTTAACAGCACTTCCTTTTTCCCTACACCCCCCTTTCCCATCTCCCTCCCCCAGCTGTCAGTCCCATTGTTTTCTCCTCCAGATTGTTCATCCAGCCTATCTCATTTAGACAGACCTGTGGAAATCATAGCATGCACAAAAACGAGACAGAGCAAACCCAAGCAACAAAATGAAACAAAAGAACAACACCACCACCAACAAGCCAATGACAAAAAGCAAAACAAAACACAAGAAAGAAAAGCTTTTAGTTAGTTCAAGGACTGTTTGTTGGCCTTTAGGAGTGTTTTCTCATAGAGTATGATGGGTCAGCTAGCCCTGGCCCCAAAGTCTATTTTTGGTATTCCCTGGGGACTTCGTTGCTCTGTTCCCCTTCCTGTTCTGTTGTACACCCTTAGTATTTTGCCTCGGTGTGCTGGGATCAGATCGGGCGATAGAGGCATGCTGTTTTTTTTGTGTGAGCAGGTGCACTGTCATGGTGGCAAAACCAGTCCCCTGTCTACCACTAATCAGTCCTTTTTATTTTAAATAAATCATTTTATTGGGGGATCTTACAGCTCTTGTAACAATTCATACACCAATTTGTATGAAGCACATTTGTACATACATTGCTATCATCATTTCCAAACATGTTCTTTCTCCTTGAGCTCCTTTTTTCCCCTCCTCCCACCCACGTGAACCACTGATACTTTATACATACTTTTTATTTTTATATTTTACGCCTCTGCTGTATCCCTTCACCCAAACTTCTGCTGTTTGTTCCCCTGGGTGGTGGAGTGGGGCTGTATGTCCATCATTGAGATTGGTTTCCCCTTTCTTCTGCTTCTCCCCCCTACCTTCCTTCGTGGTGTTGCTACTCTCAGTATTGGTCCTGAGGGGTTTATCTGTCCTGGATTCTGTGTGTCGGAACTTCTAGTCAATAGCAGTGTGCAAGCTCTGGTCTAGCCAGACAACTCAGACCTTCTTACACAATATCTTCAGAACCTCTATATAGGAAGCTTGATTAACAGTCTGACCTAGTGCAATGACTAAACTCCAAATGCACTATCACCCTCACATCAACAAAACCAAACAAATGAGCATCTTCTTGAAGTTTGAGTTCACTTGACGAGGTGTATTTGAGTGAGGTGATGATGGCGTCTTACACTGACTTGATTTATGTTTGCATTCTGGCTTGTGAGAAGAGCACAAGGTCTTGTCACCAGCAATGGCCTTGGGAAAAAAGTGTGGGTGCACTAGCTCGGAGCAAGTTGCCAGATGCCTGCCCAAACAGGAGAATGTATATTTTGAAATGTGTACCCAGTGGAGCTTTGTACCGCTTGGTTTTTTGGCGGGGGTGGGGTGGGGGTGGGTGGAAGGCCGGCTACTCCTTTGTAGGTTAGATAATCTGAGATGTGCTATTTGAAATTTCCTGGGGCCAGTTTTAGACAAAACTAGAAAAGTTAATTTTGCTGTATGGAAAAATCTGACAGTCTGGAAGTATCTACTTTTCCTCACATGCCATCATTCCCCTAGTAGCATTATTCTTAGTTAAAGCTCTCCTCTGTTCCTCCTTAGGGTTTCCCCCACTACCTGATGTTCCTTTTCTCCTACTCATCATCAAGGGACTTGTGTCCAAAGTGAGGACAGCAAATAAGAGACCCTCCTGACTCTCTGTTAAGAAGGGTGCTCTGGTGCATGCGTGTGTTTATGTGTGCACATACAATCGCATTTGAATTTTGTTGGAAGAGGCTTCATAGAGACAGAGAGTGACATGGTTAGAGCTGCTGCACATGTAGAGCACTGTACTCTATGGTGTTCTAATTCAAATGCATGTAAGGTCCAAGAGAGGTAATAGAAGCAAGTGACCAGGGTCAGGGAAGGCAGTAGGAGGAACTGAGGGAGCCTGAATGCCTCACACCCTGCCAGTTACACTGATTCTTGGATGGGAGAGTACCAACCTAGTGCTGTGAAATCTTCGCAGTTTTCAGAGGCTTGGGGGATTTAAATTTTGTATGGGTGCATAAGCAAATGTGGTGAAGAAAGCTGATGGTGCCCGGCTAGCAAAAGAGATAGTGTCTGGGGTCTTAAAGGCTTGAAGGTGAACAAGCGGCCATCTAGCTCAGAAGCAAATAAGCCCACATGGAAGAAGCACACCCGGCCAGTGCGATCACGAGGTGCCCAAGGGACCAGGTATGAGGCATCATGCAAAAAAAAAAAAAGATATAAGTGTGTGTATGTATGTGTATATATGTGTATATGTATATATATGTATATATATATCATATTAAATGAAGGGGGAAGTGCAGAGTGGAGACCCAAGGCCCAAGTGTCGACCAATGGAGATCCCCTCATAGAGGGGTTTAGGAGAGGAGATGGGTTAATTAGGGTGTGAGGTAGTATTGATGAAGAACACAGCTTTCCCCCAGATCCTGGATGCTTCCTACCCCTAACTACCATGATCCGAATTCTACCTTGCAGGGCTGGATAGGATAGAGGCTGTACACTGGTGCATATGAGGGTTGGAGGTACAGGGAATCCAGGGTGGATGATACCTTCAGGACCAAGGGTGTGAGGGACGATGCTGGGAGAGTGGAGGGTGAGTGGGTTGGAAAGGGGGAACTGATTACAAGGATCCACATGTGACCTCTTCCCTGGGAGAGGGACAGCAGAGAAGGGGGGAAGGGAGACTCCGGATAGGGCAAGATATGACAAAACAACGATGTATAAATTACCAAGGGCATATGAGGGAGGGGGGAAGGGGGAGGGAGGAGGGGAAAAAAAAAGAGGACCTGATGCAAGGGGCTTAAGTGGAGAGCAAATGCCTTGAGAATGATTGGGGCAGGGAATGTATGGATGTGCTTTATACAATTGATGTATGTATATGTATGGATTGTGGTAAGAGTTGTATGAGTCCCTAATAAAATGTAAAAGAAGAAAAGAGAAAAAAATGATTAAGGCAAAGACTGTACAGATGTGCTTTATACAATTGATGTATGTATATATATGAACTGTGAAAAGAATTGTATGAGCCCCAATAAATTGTTAAAATTAAAAAAATAAATAAATAAATAAATAAAATTAAAAAAAAACAAAACAAAAAAAAACAAAACAAAAAAATAGACATCTAAATGCTTGTAATTTATTGATTTCGATAAACACACTGAATGCCAGTACTCAAGTCAAACAAACCAAACTGACAGCCATCGAGTCTTTGCCAACTCATAGTGACCCTATTAGACAGGGTAGAACTGCCCCTCAGTTCAGCTCCCAGCCCTGGAGGCCCACCAGTTCCTCGTTATTATCATGAGGAATACTATTTTCACAAGAGCATTACATACCCCTAGAGACTAAACCATAAAGCCATATAGGCTTTGACCATCAATTCTGATATGCTTTTTCCTCAAACTGATGGGTCATTTGATGGAATCCTTGTATTACTTCCCTAACATAAAAATTAATCAAGCAAAGGAGATTCAGTGCTCAGTACTACAGCCCCCTATTTAGAGATTAACTCTTAAAAACCACCACCACCACCACCACCACCACCACCACCACCACCACCACCACCACCACCGCCACCTTATCTATGTTGATAAAAACTTGAGTAGGCTGTATAAATATCTCAAGTATTTAGGATAAAATGGATTCTTATTCTACTGTCACATATTTAGTTTGAGTTATGTGTTTCCATCTGAACACAAATTAAATAGACCTTATTGACATCTTTTCAAAATGCCATAAAAATTAAATGATTACCTTAAAAGATACTCAGTATAATTAGGCATCAGAAAAATGTACATCAACACTAGAGCGAGATAGTGTTTCAACCCATCAAGATGACACTAGCCAAGAATATTAAAAATACCATTGAGTGCTGGAAGAATGAACAGATTTGTGTCAGAAGAACAGTCTGAAAGGTCCTTAGAAGCAAGCACGGGGAGACTTCACATGCTTTGGATATGTTATCAGGAGATGCCAGTCCCTGGAAAAGGCTGAAATGTTAGGTTCAAGTATAACAACAGTTTTGAAGATGGTGTAGGACTGCGCAGTGGTTCATTCTGCCTTGAGTTGGAACTGACTCAATAGCACCTAATGCTAAAAGCTAGATGCTTTTGATCCTAAATGAAAAGTGGATGGTCCAGCCTCCATACCAGCTACGTGGACAACTGCCCCTCCCCCCAGAAGAATTTACTTTAGAAGACGGCACTGAACCTGTAGCTAGGGGAGATGGACATGTCTGATCAGAGCACACAGGGGCAAATGAAGGGGGAGGAAGAGAGTGGAGCACACACTGGTCCACCAGGCTTGGAGGATGATTTTGGCACTCTGAACAGCCAATGTACAGAGTGGACCATATGGCTGATCCCACTATGAGACATGCCATCCCTTGCTGGCCCAGAGCCCTATGGGGACAATACCGGAGACTCTGTGTTGGGACTGACCCGACTGGCCCTCCAACACGGAGGCAAATCACTAAAAGCATGCAGCAGAGCAACCATGAGAGCAGAGCGGGTAGCCCCTGAGGGAGTACAAAGGACAGACTCTGGGGCCAGAGCATGATACGCCATCAGACCTGACTGAAGGACACACCTATAGAAAAAAAAAATCAGACCTTGATCTATTTACAGGTTTTTCTTTCTTAAAAATTTTTTTTGTCTTTTAATTAATTTACTCTTTTATTGATCATTGGTTTTCTGTTGTTGTTTTTATTTGTCATCACAGTGTTCTCACCCATCGCCTATCTTGCTATGGTTTGATTTTTGGTGCATATTATTATCTCAACAGATCTATCTAGATAAGATAGGCTGGAAGAATAGTCTGGAGGAGAAAACAACAGGACCAATGGTTCCCGGGGACATGGGAGAGAGAGAGGAGGGGGTAAGGAGGTGATGCTGACCAATCCAGCGACAGGGGAGCAACAAGTAATCCAAAATCCGTCGCAAGGAGGGTGTGAGAAGCCTGGTAGGTATTCAGCAAGGGCAATGTAACCAAGAGAAATTACTCAAACCCAAGTGAAAGCTGAGCATGATAGTCGGACAAGAGGAAAGTAAAAGTAAATAGAGGAAAGAACTAGGTGACAAAGGGTATTTCTAGAGGTCTACATACTGGCATGTACATATGTAAATATATTTATACAGGAGGGTTCGTAAATAGATCAACGTGCATATATTTATAGACTTAGTATTAAGGCAGTAGATGGACATTGCCAAATACTTACTCAATGCAAGAACACGTTATATTAAATTGGCATTCCATGATGAACACCTTTCCAACATGATGGTTGAAGAAAAATGTGTGCACTAGCAAATGTGGTGAAGAAAGCTGATGGTGCCTGGCTATCAAAAGTTATAGCATCTGGGATCTTACAGGCTTGAAAATAAAGAAGCGGCCATCTAGCTCAGAAGCAACAAAGCCCACATGGAGGAAGCACACCAGCCTGTGTGACCATGAACTGTTGAAGGGATCAGATATCAAGCATCAAAGAACACAAAAACCATGTCATTGTAAATGAGGGTGAGTGCAGAGTGGAGACTCAAAGCCCATTGGTAGGTAACTGGACACCCCCTTCCTGAAGGGATGTGGGGAGGAGATAAGCCAGTCAGGGTGCAGGGTAGCAACAATGAAACATGTTTCCTCTAGTTCCTAAATGCTTCCTCCCCCCACTATCATGATCCAAATTCTACTTTACAAATCTGGCTAGTCAAGGGGATGTACAGAGAGATCGCCTTGGAGATTGGGTGGATGTTCCCACAGTAGCGTGGAGCCTCACAAGTGGTGGTCAGGCGTTTCCCCCAGTCACTTGTAGGACCTCAGGATTTAGGCTGGGGATGCCCCCACTTTTTATAGGGGAGAACAACCTGTGGCCTGGTGTGTGGGAGAGGACCAGCGTGAATTCCCCAGCTGCTTGCCACACCAATAAGTGGGGGGTGGGAGCTCCCTCAGTTGGGCCTTCAGGTTTGCCCTAGGCAGAGGGGAGTGGCCTGGAGACAGCTATTGTCTTGTGATGGGAAAGAGAGTGAAAGGAGAGGAAAAAGAGAGAAAGAGGAAGACACAGACTGGGGCAATAATGCCAACCAGACTGACAACCACTCACCCACACACAACTAAAATGCACAGAGTAAACAAAGGTGACAACAGTAAAAAAAAAAAAAAAGAAAAGAAAACAACTAAAAAGGAGAACCAAATCTGTGGAGGCTGTGGTAGGAAGTAGAGAAGAGCTAGATGGAGCGGAGAAAAGCAGAAAACCTGTAAGAAGAGTCCAATAAAAGGAAAAAGAGAGAAGAGAAAAGGAAGGAGGAGGAGAGAGTATTTTTTAAATGGTTAAAGAAATAACTGACCCTGTGTTATGCTGTGTGTAGCTCTGACTCGTCCTG
The DNA here is from genome assembly GCF_050624435.1 of Tenrec ecaudatus. Classification (NCBI taxonomy): domain Eukaryota; kingdom Metazoa; phylum Chordata; class Mammalia; order Afrosoricida; family Tenrecidae; genus Tenrec; species Tenrec ecaudatus. The sequence goes on along the minus strand of NW_027457586.1, from coordinate 1,012,769 downwards.
TGTGCAGTACTGTCTTAGGGGTCAGGCTGCCCACTAGGAGGACAGGGTTGCCCTAGGCAGAGTGTAGGGCTCTGGAAACCAGCAGTGGTATGTGCAAGCAATGAGAGGGAGCAGAGAGAATCGTACAAGCTAAGAGAGAGGTGAAGAAAGCAAAGACAGAAAGAGGAAAGAAAGAAAAAGAGAAAGAAGGAAATAAATCCAACTGAGTTCACTAAGGTTGGCTGTGATGGTAAAGAGCAAGGAGAGAGAGAAGGAGGAAATAAAGTATAAAGTAGTAGCTGATCCCTGATTGCTTGGATGAGGGGCCAGAGGGGTTTAGACACTGCTCCAACATGGCAGGTCAGTGTGCCCTTTTAATGCCGGGACCCAGTGGTGCTGGGCAGAATTGCCCTAGTTGACGAGATCACCTTAGAGGCATGACGGAGGTTTCTTCAACGGTGCAGCGCACTGTAGGTGTTTGTCCCAGGTGCCTTGTGTGGTGTACAGCACTCCCACACAGGGCAGGCTGGAGTGCCTCCTGCTATTTGGGTTGATTTGCCCTAAGTGGAGGGAAGTGACCTGGAAGCCTTTAGTGGCATATGAGAGGAGAGAGTGGGAGAGAAGAGGAAAAAGAGGGGAAAAGGGGAAAAAAGAGGGATAAAGAAGAAAGCGAGTAAATAAAAGCCCAACACCAACCTGAGCACGTTGAAACTGAGTGCGGTGGAAAAGTTAGAAGGGCTAGTGAATAAAGTGAGAATAAGTAGAGCAGTGGGTAAGGAAGTAATGATACTTGATCACCTGTCCTTGAGGCCAGAGGAATTCCAACTCTTCCTCAAGGTCATGGGGTCATGGACTTGTAAGGTCTCTCTCTCTGGCCTAAATTCCAACCCCAGTCCTTGGCTCCCCGCGAGAAAAATTTCATGCGGAAAGCCGGGCTCATGATCCAAGTGAATTTAATGAGAGTTAAAAGAAGCTTCAGGTTTTACAAGGCACCCATAGGATTCCTTTGACCATGGGGCCTGGCAGAGACTGCCTCAGGTCATGCAAGGATCTCTCTCCTCCCAGGAAGAAGACCAGACCACCCCTCTCCCTTCTGGTTCCTGCCTTTTCAAGGGTTCCCGGGGAGGCTGGTGAAGGACCCCAGGTCAATCCCATTGGCTGAACTGCAATCATCTGGCCCAGGTGGGCTGCTCCAGGTGCAACATCCATCGGAGCCCACGGGCAGGAAAATCCAGCTTTCCTATGCTGGCTCTCCTGGGCATGCGTTAATGGACTTTCCCATCCCTGATGTAGGGTTCCACAGATGCTGTGTGAGATTACTTCAAAAGCAAGATCGCGCCCGTGGCCAGGGGTCACTTGGGTGCTGGAGTACCTGCCTTGTGCTGCATGTAGCACTGCAGCAGGGGCTGGGAGGGGGCACTGGGGGGCTCCCTCAGCCCCGTCTAGGGCTCCAAGACCGGCAGGGCCTCCCCAGCTATGTGTAGAATCACTGAGAGGGAAGCTTGTTGTCCTATCTAGACTGCTGATGCTTCCTAGATCAGAGGATTTTCTTTTTTATCCCTCTGGCCAGCTAGAATGAAATTGTCTCCCACAGTCTCTGGGCTACAGCTCAGTGCTGTTTAAGGCTGACACTGCTACAGCGGGTCTTTGTTATGGTAAAAGCTGCCAGGCCCTGTGGCTGAGTTCTGGCATTCCTTAGCTAGGTTGCTTCTTATGCTGATTTATGTTAAGGGACTCCCCTATGTGGTGCTTGGAGCTGAGCAACCAGACTTGGGTTTGAGTTTTAAACCAATCATTTATGTTTCACCCTTAAAAAAAATTCTACTTGTGATGTGCTCAGATTTGGTGGCTGTCAAGCTGACCCCCAGAGGGGGAGATGCAGCTTATCAGGGGGGTTGTTTACTAGTCGGCCAATTGGAACTAAATTTGCTCCCTGGACTCCCGACTTTCTGCCTTTTTCTCCCACACCATGATCTTCCTAAGGTAATAATATATTTTTTCTTCTACTCTAAATTATGGCTACCCACCACCAACCCCTGACCGTGAGCTCAAGGCATCCAACCACATGGAGAGCTCAGTGTGGGGTTCCCCTCGTGTCTGAGATTCTGCCCCCTCTCAGGGCGTCCACCTGCAGGGATCCCTGCTCCAGGCAAGGGCATATCTGGCACCTGCCACTTCGTCAAAATTATAGTGCTTTAAAGCATTCTTGGTTTGCTTTGTGAGTGGAAATCCCACAAAAGAAGGGGTTCAGGAGAAACCCTGTTACCCTAGTTCTAATTTCAGAACTCCACCTCCCCGTTTCCTTCACCTAATTTCCTATTTTTCTGGTCTGGCAGCAGGAGCTCCAGATAGATGGGTCCTATCTGGTCGCCATTTTCTCTGAATCCCTCCATCTATTTCTTTTACACTCTTAAAAAGTACAAAACATTTACTCTACAAGCGCAAACAGATTTTCAAAAGCAGGGAAAAACCTGAACGTTCAGTACATGGTTCAATCGTCTTTTCATCTCTGTGCCCTAACTATGCTGAGCTCCATGGAACTGCATGGAGGGGAGCTATTCTGGCGTCATCGAGCCAAGTGAGTGTTTTGAATTACCTCAAGTGAATATTTGACTGGAAAGCATAGGGTGTAAAAAAACCCTGAAATCAGATGGTGCACATCCGTCACAAAGAACAGGGCCTTGTACTTAAACCTTTTTTTCTGAAAATAAGCAGCCATCTAAGTGAGATATCAACTAAGTCCGCCCAGAACAAGCAGCACAGCCAGTGTGATGCCAGGGTGATAAATAATAGAATCTCAATCTGCAGGTATGAACAAGAATCAGAGCTTAAGTTCGGAACACCCAGTTTGCAAAAGGACTCAAATGCACATGCGGGGTGAATTCCCTCTGACCACAGTCCATGGACATGAACAGATACAGTTAAGTTCAAATGTAACACCTGATCATTTGATCTCTTCAGACTAATTTTAATTTGGTTCCAGTTTTTAGTATTTTTCACTTTCTGTTCGATTGAGGTTTTTCTCTCTTTTATCATTGTTAGTTTTTCTTTTCTACTTGTTTCTTGATTTTGTTTTGTATTTTTTTTAATACATATGAAATCCAGGAGAGGTAAATCCAGAGAGACACTAACAGAATTAACAATCACCTAGGGACAGGCAGGGAAGATTTGGGGGAGTGAGGGGGGGGCTAACAAAAATGAATATAAAAGAAGGAAATGATGTAAACCTGATTGTGGTGAGGATTACACAAATCTTAATATGACTGAAGGATTGAATGATATATGTGAATTATATGAGAATTAAAATAAAACAAAAGCTGAGGTCAGAGATAGGGCAGCAATTTAGCCCTGAATCTCTTGGTGAAGATTGAATGTCATTTTGTGCCAAGAGCCCATTTTTCCACTCATGAAGTTTGGGGAACCGGCCATGCTCCTTCATCACTTTTCTTACCTCAATAAATGGGTACAGTTCACTCTTCTCCCTTTTCTTCTCTGTCACATACTTTGCAGCAGTCAGGGGAACAGAACTTACAGTCCTGAAAGGGATCCATGAGTGTTAGTCCAGGTAGACTAGAGAAACAAATCCACACTCAGATGTGTATAGGAAAGACCTTTATATACAAGAACAGTTGTATATTGAGAAAGCATTCCAGCCCAACCAAGATCAAGTCCATAAGTCCAATATTAGCCCATGTCTGATATCAATCTATAATGTTCTCTTCAGACTCATGAAACACCTTCAATGACCCCAAATGCAGGAAGATCACAGGTCAGTAGTTGCAAAGTCTTCTGCATCCAGTGGTGGTAGAAGCATCTCAGCTTTGGCAGGGTCTCCATGTGGCTCCTCCAGTTCCCAGGGCATGGGTTCTATCAGTGTGGTGCCATGTGTCTTGTTAGTAGGACATCTCTCAGGGAATGAGCAGAAAGATAGTCTCCTGCCTCCAAGGAGGAAATACCAGATTTCCCAGAACCCTGACGGGAAGGCCAGGCCCACAAAGAGGCCTCATTGGCCATAACCCAATAGAGAGACTAGAGTCTACCCCTTCACTCTTAATCCTCTCAAGTCCCAAATTGACACCAGATTGTATAACTACAACAGACCACCCCTTGTCCATTTGACATTTTCACAAAATTCTTTAGCCGTATATAATTTCAAAACAATAATAGAATCATATCAGTATCTAACAGTATAATATGAAAATGCATACATTTCACTCCGTGCCACCCTCCTTTAAACATAATATTCTGTAAGTGATGAAACAAAAATATCCTATGCTTAACAATTGCAGGTAAGGTACACCCACATATTAATCCTATAATTCTATGAATATATTCCAGTATCTATGAAATCTTGTAAGCTAGCCACTTCACGCCTTTATCTGGCCCATTTTGGCTATCCAGTTTCTCTACTGCCTACTTCCATCAACCCAGTGCTCTGAGGAGACAATCATATTCTTCAATATAAAGAGTCTTCATGCCAGTTGGAACCTTGTGAAGTCCACATCCACAAGAAAGTCAAAGCAGGACAGTTCGTCTATACAGTCTGCAGCAGTATATACCAGTGCACAGGCTCAACATTCTTCTCTTCATCTGGTCGGGTTCGGGTCAAGTCAATGTGGGCTCCCTCTCTTGGCCTCACCTCAGTGTCCATTGGTCGCATTGCCTTTAGGCCTTGGCCCCATCACCAATTCTCCACAACTCTAGTCCCCTCAGAGTAGGTCATGGACTTCAAACGAGTCAACCTGCTCTCATCTTCTTCTCTACTGCCTGTAAACCAGGTCCACGAGTGTCAGTGGTCAGAATGAACCCGCTGCTCTATTGCTGCTATTCTGCCACTTTCACTCAACAAGCAGATCCAGGTGGTCACCTAGCAATCATTTCAGGCTTCTACAGGCTCCCTTGAATGTTCAGTACTAGAAAGGAGTTTCTTCAGGCTTTGAGATTTTTTTCCAGTTTCTGACAAAAACCACTATTCAAAATTCAAATATTACAAAAGTTCCCTTTTAATGCACATGAAGCTCTTCCTCACAGTGGGAGCAGTGCACAGAAACGGACCTTGATGCTGGGCTGCTCTGTGCGTGCTTTGGTCAGTTGGGAGCTGCTGATTCACAGATTCACTTCACGTGGATGAAGATGCTTGTTTGCTTCCCCGTGAGTTTATCGCGCTTCAACAGAGAAGAACCCTGTTCTTGGGTTTTGCCTCTGCCTTGCTCCTAGCACCGCTGGAATAGAAAGATTACAAATGATTTTTTTGTTGTTGTTTTAAAAAACAGAAAAGAAATGCCGTGTACCTGTTAGGTAAGTAGAGGCAGAACTGAGGGTGGTCGCTGTGCATGCCAAACCTCCTCCCCATCACAGACAGTTGAAAGCTGCTTCAGGCTGGAAAGATGCACACATTTAGGTCCTTGTGACAGGAAGCAGGTCAACCTGGGCGGGCCCCCATCTAGACCAGGTGGGCTTAATTCAGTCAATGGGGTCAAACAGTACCGTCAGCCATGCCTACCAACAGGGTATGGGTGGGGGCCTCCCACCAGCTGTCATGCAACCCAGCGCGCGTGGGCTGTCCAGTCCGCCCCCACCCCCCACGAGCATATTTGCCTCTTCTATCCTTTATAAAGTCACTTGGATCACAAACTAGGTTTCTGCGTCAATTGGTTCTTGTGTGAAGCCAAGGACAGAGGTACATTTCTCCCAGAGAGAGCCCTCACATAACCAAATCAGATTATAGCCTTCAGTGTTAGGGTTCCAACGAATTTTGGGGGAATATCTCAAGTGGTAGTGGTAAGGACACAACTCAATCCATATTATCTCTTTATTTTGCTCAGCCAGATGCTTGCCCTTTGAGCCTGAATTGTTGCAAGGCTTATTACCCCATCAAGTGTTCCCAGAGCAAGCCCTAAATGGGCAGTAGTCACACACAAGGAAGATTTGCAGGGGACACTGTTAAGAATGATTAATGCTTAAGTGTTCCTTGTCTCCCCAAATGTACCATCTGGCAGAAAATTTGTTAGATCTCTCTCCTGGGAGAGATATACCTCAGCTCTTGAATAACTCTCCTGGTCATAGAAGTCAAATTCCAAGCTTTTCATCCAACATTCATAAAGCTAAATAAATGTTACATAAACCTAAGTTCTCTATCTTGGATAAGACAAAGTAAAACCATGACTTGAGAAGGTTTTCATTGAGGACAGAGACAACTTCAGATATTCTAAGCCTATGAAATTGGTCATGATTCAGGCAACTTGCCAAGGAAGCAGGTAATACCTAGGTGGGAGGTGGAATGAATAAGAACTTGCACTAAGATTCCATTCCATCAGGTGCAGCTGGTGACTTTGGAGGCCCAGAGCAGGCAGTGGAAGAGAGAAGACCAGAGCAGGGGAGGGATGTGATGAGCTGGAGGGTAGAGGGAGGGATTATGTGTTGTCCTGCTGTCACCTCCCACCCCACTGTGACCCTTTAGTGATGTGGGCCCAGGTTTGTGATGCAAGTGGGTTTGAAGCCAGAGGGGACTCAGAGTGCTCAGTTGCCTGAGTGCAACCGCTGTATCCAGAAGATGGAGGAGATTCTCTTTCTGCTGGAACAGAAAAGTGCTTCCTGGCTGACCTACCAATACCCCACCTGGTTCACTGTTTTGACCTTGGGCATCCTGTATGGAGTGGGTTGCTTCTTCCTGGTCCTCCCCTTCCTTCCAAATACTCCACCTGTGCGACCACCCAGGAAAAGGATAAAGGTAAGAAATTCTCAACCCAGCCATAGGAGAGATTGATTTTTCCTTGTTTTATAAATTTTTCCTTTCGTAATTAATTTCCTGATAGGGGAAATCTCAAGAAAGAAGAGACCATCAGCCCTGGCTTTGGAATATTGATGAGGGCTGGTGCGTCCTTACTCACTCTTAGGACTTTGTTCACTGCATTGGTATCATTTTATCCTTGCCGGCTTATGTTGATTTTCATTATTTCTGTTGGCTTTCCCTGTTTGTGAAGCACAGGAGGCGTGGATGCATCATGATCATGGACACAAGGGTTGACAGAGTTGCAGGTGGAGAGATCTCATGGCAGAGGGAGGGATTGTGAGATCAGCAGTGTGGAGAACTTCCCCATCGGGAAGCTAGGGAGTGAAGGGGGATTGATTTCAAGACGAAAAAATGAAGGAGGCCAGAGGGGACAGAGAGCTTTAGACCTGACTGTGATTACACAACTCCTTTTGAAGGCAATTTAACCATGGAGGGGGGGGGTGTTGTTCTAAAATGGATATGGTAATCATTGATTGTACCATTGCCCTTGATCTGATTGAACGACTGAACTATTGACTCGTATGATATGTAAATCATTTGCCAGTCAGATGAGCATTCAAAAATATTTCTCTTTGAAGATCTCAGACCTCCCATCTCTAGTTGTTATAGAGGGCAATAGGTAAAAATCCCCAATATAGTGACGCAGTGGCTAAGGACTAGATGACTAGACATTTCAAAGGGCAGCTCTCATCACTGGGTCCTCAGTCTCTTTCCTTGAGCTCCAGTCTCTGGGCCAAGGCTCCTTTTCTGTCTGGGCTAATTGAGAAAGCATGGCTGACCCCGGGGAGGAAGTGGTCAAGGGCTGGCCCAGAGCTTCAGCCTCCATAATCAAAATCTTGCCCACCAGAACACTGAGTGCTGAGAGTGTGTGCTCTCCGTGAGCAGAGGAAGGCTGACGGAAGAAATGCACTCTAGGTCTCACACAGAAGCTGGTTTCTGGGCTTTAGTCATTCCATGGAGATTGTCATTCTTCTAATCACCAGTAAATGCCAGCAGTATGTCACAAAGAACAGACGCAGGATTGGATTCCAGCCTGACTTCCTCTCTTGTGCCCCAGCCTCAGGTGGAGACAAGGAGAAGCAGCAGGTCAAGGGACAAAGGTGACGCTCTGAAAGGTAAGGTTCTGCCCATTCAACCAAACTCTGTAAGCTCTCCTGTCCCCTCCTCTGCAGGATGCCAGTGGCAACAGCCCGTCTCTCTCAGGTAATAATCCTGAACAAAAGGATACTGTGGATGGAAACAGAACCCAGATATTTCCCAGATGTACAGGAGGGGCCTAGAATGGGATGAAGGCTGGCCAAGGTAGGACCCAGTAGGGAGCAGTGGGGGTGTCAGGAGCAGATTCTGGTGGATTTGGAGGTGGAACATTGAGGGGTAACTGCGATAAGCTGTGTAACTTTGCCAAGGTTCAGATTGCTCACTGAGACCCCACAGACAATATTGGAAACCGATGCTCCTTGAAATGCCAAAGCACCTCCTGCCCGTGGGAGTAAGCTATCATTTGACCTTGAGCTCTGGAGAGTCCAACGTCCTAAGTGCACAGCCCGTGTGACATTCCTTTCGGTCCTCTGGGAGGGCTGCACCATAACGGTTCTCTTGATTTCCAGTTTTCCGAAGCTTCCTGCAAGAACTATATGGCGCTCAGAACCTGCGTTTGCGTCTTAGGCAGAAGTAAGTAACCTTCCTGCTTCACCGCGGGGTGCATCTTCCAACCAGGGTGCCTGTGTGGCCTCGGGCTGCAGAGCAGCTGGGATGCGCTGGTTTGGGGGACACTTTCAGGGATGGGCAGAGAATGACAGGAGTCCCAGGCAGTGGGGTGGGGCAGGAAGAGCAGGCCATCAAGGCTTGGGGAGGGGCTGAGCTTGCACCGACCCTTGCTAGCCTGCTAGGTCTCTTGCCCCTTCAGTCCTGGCTGTAATCTGGTCCTTCTGTCTCCTGCAGCCACTTGGGAAACCCACTTGACACTGGCAGCTTTGGTCAACAGAAAGCTCAAGCCCTCTCTGGTAGCTGGCGAAATAGAGGTACGGCTGAAGTCTACGTCGGTACGCGCGCCCCACACGGTTCTGCGGCTCATCCATTCCGGACACCTAGGTCTCAGAACTCCACCCTTCCACGGGCCCAGATGTGCATCTCAACTTCTCATGTCTTACCCGCCTTGAGTCAATCACCAGACTGCGCACATTCCCATGAACCTGACAGTCTTTCACCCACACCACTGGCTCTTCCCTCACCCAGTGCCAAACCCCCGGATTCAAAGGCCTACCTGCAGCCTCCAAGCACTCTCTGGGACTCACCAGCCCCGCACCCCACAGGGACTCATTCTCAGAATGACTTGTTGGCAAGGCCCAGGCAGAGCCCATCTCCACACAACCGCTGCTCCACACCTGCCATGGCAGCCATCACAAGTCAGGATCCCAAAGGCCTCCCTACGGCCTCCCCACCCCAGTGTTGGGCAGCTGCCAAGAACTTACAGCTTCCCTCCTTGGAATACTTTGGGTCTCTGAAAGAGCACTCTACCTGGCACCCCCAAGAAGACACCTTTCGGGAAGGACCCACAAAGAGGCAGGGGGAAGTAGGGAGGCCCACCTTGCTCAACCCCAATGTCCACAAGCTGCTGGAAATAGAAATCACAAAGGCAGAGAAATGGAATATTTGGGAAGAAAAAGGAAAGGGTGTATCAGAATACCATCTGCAGGCCTTAAATATGTTGAAGGCACTCGATGGGGAGCAGATCACTGCACCTCCCCAGCCCTTCTGGAATGCCAGCATCAAAGCAGAGCAGATACCCAGCGCTCAGAAGCATTTTCCACAAAAATTCAGTGAGTTTTTCTGGGGTCTACCTTTTCTGCACAGCGAGTCTCTGGCAGCTGCTCTCAGGGTCTCTGGATCCACCCTAGAGTTTCCCACTGTCTTATTTAATGAAATTCCTAATGCCTTACCAGCTCAAATGCAAGCTAAAGAGTACCCACTCTTGTTGCAACGTCACTCCTTGCCCTACACTGAAGGCCGATTCCAACTTTTACTTCCAACTGCATGCCAAGCCCAGGCCCCACCGCCTGCTACAGTCCTGACTCCGCCCGGTCCACAGCCCCGTGGCCCACTCGCAGTACCTTTTCCTCCTCCTCACAAGAGTCCCTGTGATGAATCCTGTCTTACCGTCCACACTAAGTCCCAATCACGCATTCCAAATTCACTTCAACAGCTGGAAAGCCATTTTTTAAAGAAACAACAGGAAAGTGAGAGTTCTTTACCCTTTATGATACCACCACCCCAGGAAGCTTTTTGTCTTCACAAACCCACTCATCCCCAGGACAATCAGAAGGTCCAGACCCCAAAGACAGACCCCAAGCTTCCTGGCTGCTTGAAGCAATCGGAGCTCCACCGCCAAGAGAACTTCCCTCAATTGCAGGGGCCCCTCGGCAATGGGACTCTTGAGTCTCTGACACTAAAGCAGCCTCAGGAAAAATGGCCAGGGACTTGTCTGGATATGAAGCAGCCCGAATGCTCCTGCTCAACACCTGGAGACAAGCAGGGGAAGAATGTAATGAAGACGGTGTCCCCAGGAAGATGCACACACCCTGGACCGTCGCTTGCGTCCTGCAGAGCCGGTGTCCAGCTGAGGAACAACTCGGTCAATGGACAAGGGAATTACTTGAGGAAAATATCCAAATGTAATCTATCTCTCTGGGGATCAGGAAACTACTGCCCAAAAGGAACTCCGGGAGCCGACTCAAAGGAGTTAAGTGATTTGAGGATACACAAGGGGATTAACGCAGGAACTTACACCCTAAGGGGTCCAAATAAAATCCTACTGGAAAACACCCTGAATGTCCACATGTGCAGGAAGGTGGAGCAGATTAGAAAGGATCAGATCCCTGGCATTGTTTGCCGTTCATGTCTTGCGACCACGCACGCTTTGTCTATTTCCCTGACCCACCCACATGTTGTCAATGTGGCCTCCTGGGGAGAGCTGGAAGATCTGAACACAACGCAGAGCCTTTCCTTTCTCAGCCCGGGCACTCAACAGGTGCTGGACTCGCATATCGTAAGGCTCCAAATGAGGCAGAGGTGGTGCATGCCCCTCAAAGTCCTTGAGCCCACAAACCTCTGTAGGACAAGAAAAGACAACGCAATGTCCTTTCCAAAGTCCACCTGCTTAGCCACCCCTAAGTATTGAACTAACCTAGTAACTGAGGCTGTCAAGGTCCTGGGAGAACCCTGTCAGGCAGACTGGGGAGAGAGAGTGACCACAAAGAAATCAAGCCCTATCCTGGAGAGTCCTTTTGCTGATTGCTCCCCTACAGAGGAGCCTGTTCAGGGAACCCCAGCCTACCCCCCACTTGATAATGACAGTGGATGCTCATTGGCCCTCAGGCAGCCGTTTCCAGCCTTCATGCCCAGTATCCTTGGCAGAACCTTCCAGAATGAAAGTGTCCAGAGAGAGAGCCTAGAGCAAACCTCAAATCCAGTACTGACCAGCAAGGGGTCAAGGAAAGAGGGTGCTAGTTGTGCCCCAGGAGGCCCCAGATTGGAAGTGAACTCTGAATGTCCATCTTCAAGAGCCAAAGAGACAGGGTTGGTGGTGGTCAAGAAGTCCTCTTCAATAGAGCTAGACGATAGAGACACTTTCAAAACCAGTGTGCTGGCAAAATCTCAAACCAATGATGTGGACCCGGGGGTGCTTCGAGGCTCTAGGATGTAGTAAAAGTTTCCTGCTACCTGGAAAGTGTGCTCCAGTTCCTGAAAAGCCAAGCATTACAGCACGAGTGTGCAGTGAGATTAAGCTCCAGGTGGAGGTAGAGGCAGAGGATGGTTCTCCATGCTGTCCTGTTGACGGGCTCCTTCAGGACTACACCACTGATGTGCTCACTGCCACCAATGTTTTGCCTTCTCAGGTGGTCCATTGCCGCCCCCAGCATTTGTTCACTGGGGATAAGCCAATATGTCAAGGGCCAAGTGGCTTCGTGGTGGCTAGAGCAAGTTACATGGGGCAGCAGAAGCTCAAAAGCCCCAACCTTCAGGACCCCTCGACAAGGAGAAGGAAGGATGCTGTTGCCACTGACAAGAGGGAGACTCATAAATGGCCCAATCCAGAAGAGCATGGAAAAGGATTAGCGGGAAGAGGCATCTCCCAAGTCTGTGGGTTAAGCCAGCCTGTGCAAGACAAGGCATTGGCTGAGTGCCTTGAGATCAAGTCCTCACAGCTCCCACCAGAGAAGGGACAGCTTCCTGCTGAGGGCCACAGCAAAAAATGGAGGAAGCACTTTGTCCAGTGGATTTGCTCCAGCAAAAAATCTACAGGACACGGTGATCCTTTGCAAAAAGGAAAGCCCGTATTACCCTGTGGTCACAGCCTTGGGCCCCTTCAAAGACAACCAGTGTCTCCTAACAAGGTCACGGAGGCTCAGGTGCTCACGACAGATGTTGGCCAAGTCCTAGAGGGGACACCAGGCTGTCATCAGGAGTATCTTGCGTCAACGTTATGTCCACGAAAAGAAGCGCAGGCCTCAGTTAATGGATGTTCCTCCAGCTGCAGGGCTCCTTTCTTTGTAGAACACAGGAGAGTGGCAAGTGTGAGACCCTGCCTCCACCAGGCGATACCTGACTGCCAGAGCCTTCCCACCACGAGCACCTGTATCAGGGATGTATTCACAAATTTCTGTCCGTTCAGGGGATTCAATATCAGAAGCCACACTCAGGCATTGCCCCCCAGGGTGTTTGTGTGCCCAGTCAGCTTGCAGCAGCAGAGGCGGAGGAGGTGGGCTTACTCCAGTTACCCTTACCACTGCCCACGTCACTGTCTTCGAGAATATGTCTTATCTGGCAAATTAGAAGACGCTTCTTCTGCTCTGATTAGTAGGAAAGTATCCATGCCAGCCACTTTAGCCTGTTCTGCACAGGCTAATGGCTTCTCTCAGCCATGATATTCATTGTTCCATAATAGAGATTTTCCCCCTCCTACATTAAAGTGTGACTTCTGTGCTGCATGGCGGGATCTAGAGGGGGTGTCATGTGTGTTAGTCTGTGTAGACTAGAGAAACAAAATTCATACACTCATATTTTATGAGTTTTATATAAAGGTTAAGTGAACATTGAAAAGCATCCCAACCCAGTTCAATCTAAGACCACCAGTCCAATAGTATCCCATGTGTCTGACACCAATCTACAAAGTCCTCCTCACAATCCAAAAACACACGGGGAGACAATGACTGCAGGAGGAAATTGTAGTCCGTGCGCTGGCAGGTTCTCCATGAGGCTGCTGCAGAAACCAGGGCTGCAACAGGGTAGGTCCATGCGGCTTCTCCTCAGGGATCTCCCAGGAAATGAGTCTTTCCAGCTGCTTTAGGGACCTAACAAATGCATATCCACCCTGGTGGCACTATCAGAGAGCAAGAGACCAGAAAGGCTAGGCTCACAGAGCCATTGATCTCCCTGCCCTTCAATTAACCCCACATGAGTTCATTGACGAGGTTGGCATAATATACCTTTAACTATGTTAGATACTGCGTCTCCTTCTCTGAGTGCTAGCTCTGACTTCTCAAAGGGCAGGGCTCTGGAGGAGGTTTTCAGCAGTGTTTCCCACCCACTGCCATCCCAAGTTCTTCATTTTGCACCTCTTATGATTTATGGTAACACCCCTACTGTGAAAACCTCAGAAGGTCCCAACACAGTGAAGAATGTTCCCTGGTGCCATTACTTTGTCTTCAACGTTATGTGGCTGCAGTTGATAGGTTTTGAGAGGCGCAATCCAGCCAAGAAATTCCATCGAGGGTCCAGAAGAGGTTTAGACCAAAGTAGCGTCTCATGGTACCAAGCAGGCATGAGACATGTGGCAGCCTGTCTAAGTCCCACATGTGCATTTGATGAAGGCTGCCAAGTTTGGCATGGAGGTTCCGCCTCAATACACCTGTCACAAAATGCGAAATGACATATTTTGCTACCTTTGCCTCTCTCCCAGCCTAGGGTAACCTCCAGGATGGAAGTCCCAGGTCTGACACATGTGGGTGGGAACTGCTAGGGAGGCTGCCAGCGGGGGACTCTGCTCACCCACTGCACCAAGGGAAAATCCGGTTCACAGCTCACATGCCTTCCTCTGTATATAAACCCGGAGAAGGAGCAACAGCTTAGGCTGAGTGGTACAGGATGAGCGTCTGTGTAATAACCACTAATGGTTAGGCACCATGGACACAGGGTAGGGAAGGATACAGTGAAGAAGAATATGAAGCGTTGGACGTAGCAAAGGGGGCCAAAGAGCATGAGGATCCCCAGAAATGACGCAAGACACAAGCGGAGCTAACACAGGCTTACAAAGGGGAATCGGCCAGGTGCTTCACCCCAGCTTTAGCTAGCTGCCCCCACAGCAGAACTTTATCTCCTACAGAGAGCACTGGGTTGGATAGCAAAGGCACAGCTTTCAAGCAGGGAAGGTTACTTTCTCAATACTATCTTTAGTGGGGCGGCAAACTGTTATTTTACTTGATTTCCATCTCCTGACTGGGGGAAGGATGAGTTGATAGCCAGGGTGGGGTAGAGTGGGGATGAGTCAATAACAGGGTGCCAGGACTCAGGAAACATGACCCCAGGCTTTTGGGCTTCACACATGCATACACACACGCGTCCGCGCTCTAGGAATGTTCTCACGAAACATGACCCCAGGCTGGTGGTCTTCACATGCACACACACGCGTGCGCACACACACACATACATGCTCTAGGAATGTTCTCAGCAAACATGACCCCAGGCTGGTGGTCTTCACACACACACACACACACACACACACACACACGCGCGCACACACACACACACACGCTCTAGGAATGTTCTCAGGAAACATGATCCCAGGCTGGTGGTTTTCACACACACACTCACGCGCACACTCTAGGAATGTTCTCAGGAAACATGACCCCAGGCTGGTGATCTTCACACACACGCACACACACACACACACACACGCGTGCACGTGCTCTAGGAATGTTCTCCGGAGAGAGTGGCTTCTAAGGACTGAGTGCTGCAAAGAAAGTCACAACTGGGAGCAGCCTTCCCTTCCCCTAGAGACTCCTGGGAAATCAGGATGTGCACGGAGATTAGACATCACCTGTCTTGATAAGGGAAACCAGTTCAATAGTGGTCAGTGTTTCCTCTGTGCTTCTAACCCAGGGTTTTATTTCCTGGGCACCAGATTATAGAAGAAGGCAGGAGGGCCCCCCAAAATATGATTAGTTGATCCGCTAGAGTAAATTCTCATGTGCTTAAAAGAACACCCCTGGTGGGCCAGGGTTTACTGTTTACTGAACTAAACAGTAAAGGATGGCGAGGAAGACATCCACTGAGCCTTGACCTCCATGCCTCAGTCAGGACACCAAGTGTGTGTGTGGGGTGGGTGGGGACTGACACCAGTGGTGGAGGAGGGAAGTGGACATAGGCCCCAGAGACTGCTGGTACAGCAGCATGATGTTGTTTCTGGAGTCCTGATTGTGCCAAGGCAGCCTCTGGAGTGACTGTGGCAGTAAAAAATCAGATTCTGGATCTGCAGAGCCTGGATCTGGGGCCTCTTGGGTAGCAGGTAGCTTGGGTGTGTTCCTAGAGAGAGTGAAGAGCTGGACACCGGACTCCCCGCTGCTGAACCCTACCGTTCGTGCTAGGTAAGTGCACGGAGATGGAGAGAAGACCCTGAAAGAACAGCAAGGGGTGCATGGACCAAGCCCCTTCCCTTTCCCCTGCCACCAGGTCCTCTTATATGGTGCTGTGAGGTCAAACAAAGGGAAGCCCACTCAGACCTGCAGAGACCTCAGCGAAACAACTGCCCCCCGCCCCCCACAATTCAGCAGACATCTCACAAGGACACTCACACATACCCGAGAGAGAAACCTCACACACATACTTCCTTGGAGACTTCCAGAGAGACTCAAAGGCCTCGCACAGAGACTTCATATGAAGTTCTCAGCATCCTTTATGGAGACTTCTCAGAGACCCCACAGGGACCTCACACAAAGCCCTCCCACATAGCTCACTGCCAGCACGGGAGAATTAGCAGCCGCTGTCCACCCCTGAGCTCCTGGAAACTTTCACACATTGTCTGCAGTGCCCCCCATGCTTGTGCATCTTTGTCCTCATAGCCTTGCTTGGGAACAACAGAATCACAAACTGCACGTAGTTGTGTGCAAATTTTTTCCACTGAAACGTTTTCACTAGCCTGAACTCTGAAGTGTAGTTTACAATTGAAATACAAGTAAAACTGCCAACACCAAATGAGAGTGTGATTTTAGATGGTGTGCAGTCAAATGTCGTACGCCACACTTTTACTTTTGCTTCGGACAAATTCTCTAATTGGTGGGGAAGTGACTGACTACTTTGGAAGCAACAGAACAGTCCATCAAATGGGCTTCAGGACTCAAATATATAAATAGACATCTGATCTGAACTCAAACTCATTCCCCAAGGGGCTCATGAACCTAATTTTTTTGGAAGAGTGAAGGAACCCACATGAAAATAACAAAATGTACATCACATTGTGTCTGTCTGGCTTAATTTCTCAATGAAACAGCTGTCATATCTGAAGATATTCAGGGCAACATTCCTTTTATAGCTCTGTCGACATAATTAATATGATTTTTCTGTGAAATGTAATATTTCTAAGTTATGCAAAGTCCTAATGTTTATCTACCACAACAAACTGATAATATTTCGAAGGATGAAGAAATAGATCAAGAAATAATAATTAATGAAATACACATTTTCAGGTAGTACCATTTACAATAGCCAAGCGTAAATGAAAATATCTATATCTATACTTGAATAAAAAAACAACAGATTTATATGAGGAAAACTACAGAAATTACAAGAAATCAAGTGTGACCTCAGCAAATGGGATAATATCCCATGCTCCTTGACCAGACGACTCAATGTAGTACAGTTATCAGTTCTACTCAAGGCACTAGACAAGTTTAATTCACTCCTGATAAAATTACCCTCATCTTTCTTCAAAGAATTGCAAAACCACTGATTACTAACTTCATATGGTAAGGGCATAGGTCAGGGGTTGAACCTACAAACTTCTCCTTGGTAGAAAGATAAAACTGTTCTCATAAAAGACTTGTAGGCTGGCTTTGAGTTGGAATTTTGGGGTCATTTAGGATTTTTTTGTGGCATGTGATTTTTAGGGCTTTAAGGTCATTTGGGGTCATTTAATTTTTTTGCGCATTAGGGTGGTTTGGGCTTTAAGGGTGTTTTATAAGGTTTAAGGGAGTTTTTAAGGGATTTACGGGTGATTTTTTGGAGTGTATGGGTATTTTTTAGCAGGTAGGGGTGTTTTTAGTGATCTTACAGGGTTTCTTAGAGATTTTAGGGTATTTTAAAATATTTTATGTGTTTTTCCCCAGCATTTTATGTTTTGTTGGGGCTTTCATGTTGTCTTCAGGGCATTTATGTGGTTTTGGAAGTTCATGGTTTGGGAATCTTCTAGGGATATGATTTGGAAGTTCCACATGTTTTGGGAGGTATTTAGTGTGTTATTTGTGGCTTCAGAGTGTTATTTGAATTTTAGGGAATATTATGGCTTTTCAGACATTTTAAGGCTTTTAGGGTGATTTTAGTGTTTAAGGGTGTTTATTAGGCTTATATGTGTTTTTATGGCTTTTAGTGTTTTGTTAAAATTTTAGGGTGCTTAAGGCATTAGAGTGTTTTGGGGGATTAGGTTTTGGTTTTCAGGGCTTTAGGGTTTTGTTGGATTATTTTTTGCTTTCATGGTGAATTCATGTCTATTAGGCTGTTGGACTTTTACAGGGTTTTATAGTGCTTCGGGTTGCTTTGTAGGGATGTTCTTGGGGTTTTAAAAGACTTTTAGCGTGTTTTTAGGGCTTCGCGTGTTCTTTATTTTGCGTTTTAAGGCATTTGCATAATATTAGGGCATTTATTATGTTTTCGGGACGTAAGGAGTTTTTTTTAAGACTTATGGCGCATTAGGGTGTTTTAGAAAGCCTTTTACCATGTATTTAATGGTCTTAAGATGTTTTAGAGGGTCTTTAGGAGTGGTCTTAGCATTTTAGAAATATTTTAGATGTTTTAGGGTTTTTAAGGCATTTATAGTGTTTTTACGACTTTTAAGGTGTTTTTAGAACACGCCTGACAGGTACACACTATTTCAATCAGGCTCTGGTTAGTGCCTCTCAATCAATTGGTGACATGGGAGTCTGGATAATGGATTACCTTTACTCTGCAGATGAGAAAACTCACTCAAAAAGACACAGGTGTTGACCCACAGGCACACAACTGGTTAACAACAAAGACATATTCACAACCAGTGTTGGGAGCCAGAGCCCTAAGCCCCACATACCTGTCCCCAGCCGAACAGTCAATCTATCCTGAACCATCAAATGATCTGAGCAGATCCTCCCACCCAACTCACCTTCCCATGCCAAATATTTTATTTCAGAAGGTGGCAGTGAATCTGCAGCTCTGAGAGAGGGACATATCTGATCGGAGCACATGGAGCAGATGAAGGGGGAGGAGGGGAATGTGGAGCACATCCTGGCACACCAGGACTTGAGGATGATGTTCCCACTCAGAGAATCCAGTCCACATAGAAGACCACATGGCCAGCCCCACGATGAGACAAGACACCCCTCAAAGACCCATAGCCTTAGAGGGGACAACACTGAAGACACAGTGTGGGAAATGCGCCCGAACTAATCCTGCCACACCGAGGCATAACACTAAGGGGGTACAGCAGAAGAGCAAGAAAACGAAGCATCAAGGTCCCCAGGGAATGCCAAAGGATGACTTTGAGGCCAGTACTTGGTACACCAACAGACTGGACTGGAAAACACTCTTAAAGGCCAACAAACCGACCTTGAACTAACGATGAGCCACTTCTTTCTTGTTGAGTTGTTTTCATTCATTGTCATTGGATTTTGGTTGTTTTGTTGCTTTTAGTGCTTGGTTTTGCTCTGTCTTGTTTTGTGTATGTTATTACATCTACAGGTCTGTCTAAATAAGATAGGCTGGACGAACAATCTGGAGGAGAGAAAACAGGACCAACACTTCTGGGGAGACATGGGAGAGAGGGGGGTGTGGGGAAAGGTAGTGGTGTTAAGAAACCCAGAGAAAAGGGAAGAACAGGTGATGCAAATCGGTGGTGAGGGGGATGTAGGAGGCCTGGTAGGGAGTGATCAAGGGAAATGGAACCAATGGAACCAAGAGGAATTACTGAATTACTGAAGCACAAATGAAAAGTGAGCATGGCAGTGGGCCCAAGAGGCAAATCAAAGGGAATAGAAAAGCAAGCTAGGAAGCAAGGGTCAATTATAGAGGTTTAAAAAAAGGCATGTACATATTTAAATATATGAGCATGGGGAAATAGATCTATGTCCCTATATTTATAGGTTTTGTATTAAGGTAGCAGATGGACATTGGGCCACTGCTCAAGGACTCCCTCGTTGCAAAAATACTGTTCTATTAAATTGGCATTCTATGATGCTCACCTTCCCTACACGATCACTGAACACAAAGCAGGTACATAAGCAAATGTGGTGAAGAAAGCTAATGGTGCCCAGCTATCAAATATATAGCATGTGAGGTCTTAAAGGCTTAAAGGAAAACAAGCGCCCATCTAGCTCAGAAGAAACAAAGCCCACATGGAAGAAGCACACCAGCTTGTGTGATCATGAGGTTTTGAAAAGATTTGGTAGCAGGCATCATCAGAACAAAAAAAATCTTATCATTGCGAATGAGCAGGGAGTGCTGGGTACAGACACAAAGCCCATTTACAGTCCTCTGGACATCCCTAACAGAAGGGTGTCAGGGAGGAGATAAACCAAGACAGGTACCAGATAATAACGATGAAACACAGCTTTCCCCTAGTTCCTACATGTTTCCTATCTCCCACTATCATGATCCCAATTCTAATTTACAAATCAGGCTAGACTAGAGAATGTACACTTGGACAGATAGGAACAGGAAACATGGGGAATCCAGGGTGGATGAGCCCTTGAGGACCAGTGTTATGAGTGCAGACTCGGGAAGGGTGGAGGGAGGGTAGGTTGGAAAACGGAAACCGTATACAGGGATCTACATTTAACCTCAACAGAAAAGTGGGTGAAGGAACATCAGACAGTGCAAGATATGAGAAAATAATTAGTAAATTATCAAGGGTAGCTCGAATGGAGGGGGAAAAATGAGGAGCTGGGGCCAGGGGCTTGGGTGGGGTGGAGAGTGGATATTTTGAGAATAATGAGGGCAATGAATGTACAAATGTGCTTTACACAACCGATGTATATATGCATTGTGGTTAGTGTTGCATGAACAATTTAAAAAAAGGTCTGGACAGAGGGCACATGCAAGGATGATCTCAGGCTGGATTAGATCAGCAAAATCACCTCCTGGAGTTGCCTCACCCTGTGTCTATTCCTGAGTCAGGCATGAAGCTTAGGGCCCATAGTCCCAGGAGCTGGACAGGGAGGGAGGCGGGGTTCTGAGGTCATTCCATAGGGGCAATGGCCCTCCTGTCCTGCCGGGCCCACCCTCCTTTGTAATCCTGCTGGCTGGAGCACGGCTTTCATGGAGTCCACACCATGGGAGCTCTACTACTCATGGGGGATTGGCAGGAAGCCTCTGCTTATGCGCACACACCACCACCTAGCTGGAGGATCTCTGTAAACAAAGCCTGAGGCAGACAACAAGCCCACTAATTGATGCTGTAAGAGATACAATCAGCATCCAGAAACCTGCAACTGGGAGTAAGAGGCAGCATACTTGGCCCCAGCCACTCCCACTGCCATCTTCAAGGAGTGACATTCTAAAGCAGAGGGTTTTCAAAAGGCACTGCCAGGACTGTGGAATGAGCAGCTCATTTGTGGACATGGATACTGTGTGATCCAGAAGTATTACCTCTTCCTTTCCATTCAGGTGAGACAAAAAAAAAGTTCCAAATAGAAAGCCATGCATCTAAACAGTATCCAATAGCCACTCATGTGCAGTGCTGCTGCCTCCAAAGAGCTTTCCTAGGTTTTTCTCTCTGTGGACAGATATACCTTGGTCCTTGGCTCTGCATGAGAAAGAATTCACGCCAAAGCCAGGTTTGTGATCCAATTGTGTTTTAGGAGAGATAGGGAGGCATGGTAGGCAACCCTGGTGGACCCCAGTGGCTGAATTGAATTTACTTGGCCTAGGTGGGTCAATGTGGGTGCAGCACCCACCCAGGTGTACCTGGCCTTCCTGACTGGAAACCTGGACCTCTGAGCACGCTCGGTGTGCCACTCTTTCCTGGGTGGCTAGCTTGGCCCTCTGAGCATGTATCATGGACAACCTAGTCCCTATGCTAGCTACCTAAAATTTACACCCTGAAGAGATATGGACCCAAATCTTTGGGGTACAAGGCGACGACATCTTTAGGTCCTTCCTGCTGGCAAAAGGGTGAAGTGGGGCTTTGGGTCCATACCCTTTCTACTCTGCTGGGAGGGGTTGTCCATTCAGGTCTAGGATGGATAAGGTTGAGGTGGTCCAGGAGATGGTGGTCCTAGAGGTGGCACACTTGGTTCAGAGGGCTTGGTAACTTGAGAACTTCTGGAAAAACAAACAAACGGACAAAAGGGTGAACAGTTTAACTGAGGCAAGGCTAGGCTTGTGAGGTGGCAGTGCCCTTGAAATTAGGTGAGTGTCACAGGAAACAAAAAAAATCTTAGGATTATCAGGCATGTGTGTTTGTTCGTTCTAAGTATAGGCACGGGAGTAAAAGCATCCACAATTTCCCCTATGAGGGTACAGGGTTTGGGAACTACTGGGTGCACTGAGATCACTGTTTCATTTATGATCCTAATGTTTGGACCCACTGCTAAGAACCATGCTTCTATTTAATCCTATTATCCCTCAATTATTAACTTTGGTCAAACAAATTTTGTTTTCATTAATTACTTTCATAGTTATCTATCTATCTATCTATACACACACATTTAATTGAATGGAATGAAAAGGTCATGCGTTATAGCGTTAAATTGTAATATTGGAATACTACAGCGGGAGTCAACAGGGATCAAAAGAAAGTAAGTGTCTGAGTCATTTTTAATTTTCTTGGCTTCAAATTGAATAAAAGACTTGTAAATTACCCAGAGACCAAATTCCCATGGTGCCTCCTACAACGGGTAGAATGTTCAGGGATGTTTCAGGGCTGGGAGATTAGTAACCCCTAAGTCCAGGATCCCTTAGGGCAGGGGTCCTCAAACTGTTTACACAGGGGGCCAGTTCACTGTCCCTCAGACCGTTGGAGCACCAGACTATAGTTAAAAAAAACCAAACTATGAACAAATTCCTATGCACATTGCACGAATCGGCTACTAAGTAGGACATGCAGAGGCAGCAAAAACACCCTGAGGGTGGGATAAATGTCGTCAGGCCACATGTGCCCCACGGGCCACAGTTTGAGGATGCCTGCCTTAGGGGTTCCTGGGTGCACTGGGGATGAAGGTCTCTACTGCTCCTCAAAAGGAGAAATGCTGTAACTTCTGGCATTTCGGCCCACTTTCCAATCACTTTACAAAACTGTTCCAGGTGAATCAGGGTTAGAAGGGAAAGTGTACCATTCTCTGGCCACCATTCTCCTTTCTCAAATAAAGTTGCATAGTGTATCAGCTTTTGTTTGTCTAGCCTCTGTGTCAACTCTATCCCAATTGGACAGGATTCATGCAAGGGGGCAATTCCTGAGTATGAAGCTGCTAAGTCCCATCTAGAAAGCACAAAAGAAGGCTATGTAGAGCTTGCTGCCTCAAGGTCAATAAACCCCACTTGAGAGCGAGCCCTTTATTGCCCTGAATCTGTTGCCTCAGGAAGATGCCCCAGCAAGAAGTAAGGGATCAAAGACAACTCACTGAGGTCGACTTTAAGTCCAACCATTATTCTAGACAAGCTAGGAGAACCACTGCTTGGAATGGCCCCACGGCCCTCCAAGATGCCTGCTGGCGGGAGCAGACTCTCAAATCTCTGAAGGGAAGGGGCATCTGGAAGCTCAGGGAACCTTAAGGGAATTGGAATTTCTGTCTGGAACATCGTGGCAGTGGAACTGTGTAGTAAGAGCTTTCCCCAAAAGTGCCTTAAGCAGCAACACTGAAAGCCTAAAGGTAACAGTTACACAGGAAGGGTTCCATATGCCATTGGCCTAAGCCTGGGCCAAGGAAAACCAGCCTGTAACAAGGAACAAACCTACACTGGTAGAACACTAACACTATAACGCCTCAAGTTTTAAATTCAGGAAATAATTTTAAACATTTTTATTCTTTACTTTCATAGTTATCAATATGTATATATGGCATTCAAATATATAAAACGTGCAATGTTTTTGAAATGTAACCAAATTGTCACATTGATAATTTATAAGTTTGGTACTAGATAAGTTTCAATTAAATGTTATAAAAATGTTGTGCTGGGCATTATAGGGCTAAAGCAGCTTGTTTGAAAAGCCAGGAGAAAGGGAATGGAGGGGAAAAGGGAAATATTTGGCTCCCAGGACAAGGCAGGGCTAACTCCCAGGTCTATTCAACCAGCTCCCTAGGCAGTGCCCTTCCACATGTTTGGGTTGGTGGGCACCATCTTGGCCAGGGTCACAGGCCCCGTTTCCCCATGGCCACAATGGCGGCTATATAGGATCTCTGGGAAAAGCTTAAACAGCCTTGACAAGAGTGAAGCCATTATGAGCTGACAGAAGGCACCATGTAAAGTAAATAAAGTAGCTATGAACTGTAAATGAACTAGCTGATATAGGGGAGGTAGGCTGTGCAGATGTGCCCAAGGGAATGTCCCAAAGGATATGGATGCTCAGAAGATTCGCGAGAGCGACCAGAGCAGTCTTTGTTCAACTAAGAATGACTAACTGCAACACCCTGCTTCTCTACTCTGCCTGCTTGCACACCTGCACATTGCAAAAGTATAAAAACCTTTGGACAATTAGACTGGGGCTGCTCAGGAAAAAAAACTTTTTCTGTTGAACTTGCCAGCGGTCGGAGTAGTTTTCTTTCTGGGAATGGAGAGTGGCTACAACATTTCGAGGTGCACCGAGATCCAATTGCCACTGTCTGGGCTTGCTTAGAAAGGAAACCTCCTTAACAGGAGTGCTCTCCCCAGAACTACGGATTTCTGATTTCTCTAGGCCAGGGGTCCTTAAACTCTTTAAACAGGGACCAGTTCACTGTCCCTCTGATCAGTTGGAGGGCCGAACTATCGTTTCAATAAAACTATGAACAAATTCCTATGCTTCCTGCACATACCTTATTTTGAAGTTTAAAAAAAACACACAAACAAACGGGGCACAAACACTCGGCGGACAGGATCAAGGTCCTCGGCTATCCGCATGTGGCTCACAGGCTATTGTTTGAGGACCCCTGCTCTAGGCGCTCACAAAGAGAATGTAGTTTCAGCCCTAAAGCGTGGAGACTCCGCAATTTGTTTAAAGGTGATTGGACAGAAGGAGTTCCTGATTTGCCCATGCAAGACTCGTTTTCCCTTCACCTATTTCTCAGAGTTCATAGTTATGTTTATGGGGAACCAGGACATCCTTATCTGATCCCTAAAATTGATGCGTGGAATGACATTGCCACTAATAAGCCAGCATAAACAAAAGACTTACTTCCTCCTGCAACAGAAAGGGTTCTTGTTTCAAGATTTCAGGAAACATGGCAGGACCAGAAAAAAAATAGACACAAGGTCCTAAAACCACTAAGGTGGAGGCTGCCCTTCCCCAACCCCTCCCCATACCCCTCTGTCTCGGCTTTATTCCTTTTTGCAGGAGGACTCTGGGAGTGGGAGAACTAGCTTACGACCCTTCATTATCACTGCCACCCTGTCAGGTGCATGGGGCTGGAGAGAGAGAAATACTCATAACTCCTTTCTGAGTCCACACCCCAACATACACTAGGGCTGGTATGGGATCTCGACCGCCCCACCCCCCAAGAAGGATGATTCGGCAGCAGCCATTCTACACTCAAGGCAAGCAGCCCCAACACCTGGGGAAGACCCCTGAGTCCCTTTTTGGGTATATATCCCCTTGTATTCCAGTGATTTGTATAATTGGAATCAACAAAATCCCTTTTTCTGACAAAGCAGGTCTGATTCCTTGATAGAAACGGTTTTCCATATGCATTAGCCCACCTCCAGAAATTGCCAGCAACTTCTCCAGGTGCTGTTCACAACACAGGTACAGTAGCCCTGCCAGAGAGAGGCCCAGTAAGCAGTCAATGGACATGATGGTCAGACAGCAGGCACTCCCCATGTGAGGGAAACTCTTTTTGCCACTGCACGAAAAATGTGAGATCCAAACTCCTTGCAAGGCACAGAAGGCCTAACCAGGTATCACCAGTTTCTCTTGCAGGCCCTCAGTGGAACAGCTAGAAAACCTATGAATTTATCTAAGGTCAGTGAGAATTTTCAGGCTCTTACAAGAGAATGTCTGCGTGCCTTTTTAGAGTGACTGATGGAAGCCTACGGGCTTTATATCCCTAACGGCCTGGAGGCCCCGAGAACAGGAGGGCAATAAGTATTGCCTTTATTACTCAGTCTGCCTCAGACATGAAAAAGAAGTGGGAAGGGTTTGACGGGAAAAATCTTAGTGATTTGGTACAAGTGGCTCAGCGGGTGTGTAACAACAGAGATGATCCTACCACGACAGAGACAAAGAAACTAGTTAAAATACTAGTAATTGCCATGAGAGACCCCAGAGACTCAGGAAAAGGAGAGCATGGCCCACTTACGGAGAGACTGACCTGTGGGCACCGCCAAGCCATGGGGCAGGATCAATGTGCCTACTGCAGGAAAGAAGGACATTGGAAAAATCAGTGCCTTGAATACCCCAGGAGAAGCAGACAACCCTCCAATAGAGAGGACGGGCCTCATCCACACCTAGAAAATCCCAAGCAAGAGACAATAATGCTTGAAGAAGCTGAATGAAGGTGTCAGTGCTCTGTTTCACTTGGTCCCCAGGATCCCAGGCTAACTGTCCAAGTAGGAGGCCAGCCAGTCAATTTCTCAGTGGACACAGGGATTACCTTCTCAGGTTCAGAAAAGAGTACAGGCAAATTGTCAAAAGGAAAGATTTGAATTACTGTCAGCATATGATTGCTTCCAAAAATAACTCACACCAGAAGATTTGCATGGAGGTTAGGTGGGTTTCTCAAGACATCATGATAAAAAATATCTGTCTGCCCTTTGTCCCAGTTAGCCATATGATTTTTATGGCACTGGCCCCTGGCTTGGCTGTTGAGCCATGGAAACTGTTTTTGCAGGACGTGAGGCGGTGGCCTGTGGCCATCAGTGGAAGGACAAAATCTCCACAGTGGTCTTCCTGTTTCAATTTGGAGCCACCTATATCACCTCTCGGACATTATTGTTGTCCTGGGCTCAGAATCGCCACCCCAGGTCTAGAAGGCACCTAACAGATCCACACTATTTGAATCAGGCTCTGGTTAGCCCCTATCGATCACTTGGTGACATGGGAGTCTGGACAATGGAGTACCTTTACTTTTCGGATCAGAAAACTAACTCAAAAAAACACAGGTGTTGACCCAGAGGCACACAACTGGTTAAAAACAAAGCCAAACTTACAACCATTTTCTGGAGCCAGAGTTCTGAGCCCCTCGTGGCTGTGCCCAGCCGAGCAGTCCCTCTCTCCTGGACACACCAAAGATCTGAGCAGATATTCCCCACAACCCCTCCCAAAGATTTTATTTCAGAGGATAGCATTGAATTTGCATCTCCTGGACAGAGACATTATCTGATCAGAGCACACAGAGATGAAGGGGAGAAGGGGAGAGTGGAGCACATCCTGTCCCACCAGACCTTGAGGATGATGTTCCCACTCAGAGAAGTCAGTTCACATAGAAGACCACATGGCCAGCCCCACGACGAGACACAACGTCCCTCAAAGACCCATAGCCCTAGAGAGGACAACACTGGAGACACAGTGTGGGAATTACCCCCAAACTGATCTCGCTACACCGAGGCATAACACTAAGGGGGTACAGCAGAAGAGCAAGTAAAAGGAGCAGCAAGATCCCAAGGAAATGCTAAAGGTGGACTTTAGGGTCAGGGTTTGGTGCCCCAAAAGACTGGACTAGAAAACACTTCTAAAGGCCAACACATAGTCCTTAAACTATCTATGAGCTTTTCTATCTTGTTGACCTTTGTTTTCTTTTATTGTAATTGGATTTTTGTTGTTTTGTTTATTTTGCTGCTTGGTTTTGTTCTTTCTTGTTTTTGTGCATGTTATTGCCTCTACAGGTCTGTCTAAATAAGATAGGCTGAACGAACAATCTGGAGGAGAAAAAAAAACGGAACTAGCACATCCTGGAGGACATGCGAGAGAGGGAGGTGGGAAGAAAGGTAGTGGTGTTAAGAACTCCAGAGACAAGGGAACAAAAAGTGATGGAAATCGGTGGTGAGGGGGATGCAGGAGGCCTGGTAGGGCGTGATCAAGGGTAATGTAACCAAGAGGAATTACTGAAACCCAAAGGAAGACTGAGCATGACAGTGGGCACAAAAGGAAAATCAAAGGGTATAGAAGAGTGAGCTGGGAAGCAAGGGCCAGTTATAGATGTCTAAATAAAGGCATGTACATATATTTACAAAGGGGCATGGGGAAATAGATCTATGTCCATATGTTTATAGATTTAGTATTAAGGTAGCAGATGGACATAGGGCCTCCGCTCAAGGACTCGTTCATTGCAAGAACATTGTTCTATTAAATTGGCATTAAACGATGCTCACCTTCCCTACACGATCACTGACCACAAAGCGGCTGCATAAGCAAATGTGATGAAGAAAGCCGATGGTGTCCAGCTACCAAAAGATATAGCGTGTGGGGTCTTAAAGGCTTGAAGGTAAAGAAGCAACCATCTAGCTCAGAAGCAACAGAGCCCTCATGGAGGAAGCATACCAGCTTGTGTGATCACAAAGTTTCAAAGGGATAAGGCAACAGGCATCATGAGAACAAAAAAATCTTATCATGGAGAATGAGAGGGGACGGCCGGGTATAGACCCAAAACCTATTTGCAGTGCACTGGACATCCCCTTACAGAAGGATCTCAGAGAGGAGATAAAAGAATACAGGGTATGAGACAGCAAAGAAAAACACAAATTTCCTCAAGTTCTTTTTTTTTTGCGCACCCCGCGGGCGCCCGGTGCCGCCCCCTCCCAGGTCCCGCGGCGGCGGCGGCGGCTCGGGGCCGGGGGGGGGGGGGGGGCGGGCGCCAGGGGAGGGGGCAGACACCAGGGGCAGCAGTGGCGGCGGCGGCTCCCGGCGCCATTTTGGGCTGATCGATGAATTGAACAAAGAGGATCAATTTCCGATCAAGCGAGTTATCAATGGGGGCCGGGGAGTGAGAGGGACTTGTCCCCGAGTCGGCCCCGCTTTCCCCGGCACCCCCCTCCTCCCCTCCGCCGCGGCTCCCCGGCGGCAAGGCAGCCCGGCGCCCCCCGGGGACGCCGCGACCGCCCGCAGCCCCCACCCCCGAGCGAGAGGCCGAGAGAGAAGCCTGACCTGCAGCTGCTGTAAATCAAAGCGCTTCCAATATTGAAACATCGATCCCACATTGGCCGCCATCTTGAGACGTATTGAGACGGAGTGAGAGGCTGATAGAGAGGGGGCTGGAGTTCTGGAGCCGCCAGGAGGCAGCAGGCGGGCGGCGCCAAAACCCGGCCTGGAGCCAGCCGCCGCCGCCACCACAGAGGAGCGCGGACTCCTCCTCACGGCGCCACCGCCGCCAGGGCAAGCCGAGCCGGAGTCGGAGTCTGAGCCCGAGGGCGTGGCGGCCGCTGGCCCGGCCTCGCGCGCGGCCGCCCGGCCACGCCCCCCGCCAGCGGCCGAACGAGCGACCCGCCCGTGACCCCCGCCCCTCCCAACCCCCAGCCCCGGCCGGCGGCCGCCCGGCTCGGCGCGGCCCGGCCCCTAAAGGGCGGCGAGAGGGGCGCTGGAGGGCGGCGAGAGGGCAGCCCCGCCGCCCGCCGAGGCCCAGGCCGGGCTCACCTGGCGCGGGGGGGGGGCGCGGAAGGAGGGGGCCCTGGCGGCAGCGGAGCGCAGCCCCCCCGCCCGCCTCTACGCCCGGGCGCTGGGTGCCGGCGACGCGCCGGGGGTCGTTGGTCATCCTGCTGGGCGCCCGCCCGCCCGCGGAGCCGCCGCGACCACCTGCTTGAGCCCAGACCCCCGGAAGGCGCAGGCCTCAGCGCACCCGCGCTTGTGCCCGAAGCCTTGACCGTGGGCGGCCCCGCCAGCCGGGGCCTCAAGGACCCAGCACCCCAGAGCGCCCTTGCTGGGGGAGGGCAGGGGCATGGGGAGGCATCAGCCCCTGACCCTCTTGAACTTGCACCCGCCAGCGTCCCACGCTGGGGCCCCAGAGTCCCCGCTCAACACCACCCGGTGACCCAGGGCCCCCTAGCTGTCACCGCCAACTTGGTACTTAGGAGACATGCTCTCTGGAGGCGGTTGAGGCTTGTCTTGTGGCCAATAATCATCTCCTACGCCTTCCTTTCCAGTCACTAATTTGATGTCTTCACTTAAAGAAATGCCCATAAGTTGAGGTTTCAGAGGAGAGCTCCTTGAGCTCCCCAGACAACAAGGGGGCCGAGTGTCACCGTCATTATCCTGAGCTGGGAGGGAACACTAGTGTTCCAGAGGCTGGGAATCCGTCACTGCCTGCCCACAGCACAGACAGAGCAGGTGCTGGTTATAATTGTTTCTAGACGTCCTGCCATGCTCAGTTGAACGTCAAAGCCATAAACGTTGCCCGACTACAATCAAACTGGAGTACGCAGACATTTCTGCATCATTGCCGGGTGGAAATACACTGAGTGGAGTTGGATGAGATGGCAGCAAGTGCTTAAGGAGGGGGTGCTGTGGGAATACCAACAAGATGACTGCTAGTCTCCGTTTCCTTCTCTCGTCTGCTTTGTGTTTTCTTTCAGGACCAGAAGAAATGATGCATATGTAAGGAAAAAAACTTTTCATTTCCAGAGGAGTTTTCCACCCCACAATCTACCCGCAGCCTCCTTTGAGCAAGCCAGTAAAAGCTTTTTTTTTTAACCTGCCTTCTCACTATGACAATTTCCGGAGCTGCTATGTGGCTGTGTTTAAAAGTCCCCCTCGGGATCCAGAGTGCAATCCATATCACAAAGGCATCCTCCCAGTCCCAAATAGCAATGTGACCTCATTTCAGAAGGTTGTTCTTGTTTCCATAGACCCAGAATGGAGTTTAAGCTGTTGATCTTGACTGTGGTTGTCGACTCAGCCTCTCATGGGCACCTCATGGGCAGTGGAGCAAACTGTGCCAATCTGTGCTACCACCAGGACTGGGAGAGGAAGCCAACAGTGGTGGGCCATAGGTCAATGTGTGGATGGGGATGATCAGGTCTTTCTTCATTATTCTGTTTCAGTCTGGAAACACCACTGAAGCCTCAGTGTCGTAGCAACACACAAACCTTCACTGACAGTCTGGGGCACATTGGCTGCAAATCAAACCCGGGTCTTCCCGGTGAAAGACGATGAGAGGTCTACCACTGAAGCACCGTGGCCCTCACCTCAAACCAGGGCAGTCATTTCCGGAGTTCAAACCAGACCACAATGCAGGATGACTGAGATTGCCACCAGAATCTGATACTGATGCAGAAAAAAACCTAATTACCATTTTATTGACTCCCAATAGGACAAAGATCTGCCCCTTTGGGGTTTTGAGACTTTAAATCCTTACAGCAGGGGTCGCAACCTGTGGGTCGCGACCCCTTTGGGGATCAAATAACCCTTTAACAGGGGTCATCCAATTCATAACGATAGCAAAATTACAGTTATAAAGTAGCAATGAAAATAATTTTATGGTTGCAGGTGACCACAACATGAACTGTATTAAAGGGTGGCGGCATTCAGAAGGTTGAGAACCATTGCCTTACAGAAATAGACAACCTCATATTTCTCCCACGGAGGGGCTAGTCAGTTCAAACCCCTGACCTTGCGATTAGCAGGTTAATGCATAGTCCACTACACCACCAGGGCTCCTAATGATATAATAAGAGATACTATTGTTAGATCTCTCGTGGGAGAAATATACCTCAGTCCTTGGCTTCGCGTGAGAAAGAATTCACTCCGCAGCCTGGATTGTGATCCAAGTGAGTTTTTTGAGAGAACAAGTTTCAGGTTTACACAGGCACCTCAGGGCCCCTCACCCCTGCACAGCTTGCCTAGAAGCTGCTGGAGAGAAAGTCACTACGTGGGCTCCAGGATCCTGCCTTTTCTTTCTTTTCTTTTTTTTTGAAATCGTTTTATTAGGGGCTCATACAATTCTTATCACAATCCATACATACATCAATTGTGTAAAGCACATTGTACACTCACTGCCCTCATTATTCTCAAAACATTTGCCTCCACATAAGCCCTTGGCATCAATCAAGTCCTCATTTTTACCCCTTCCTCCCCGCTCCCCCATCCCTCAAGAAACCTTGATAATTTGTGAGTGGTGATATTGGGAGGGTAGCGGGAGGGTGGATTGGAAAGAGGGAACCGATTACAAGTATCTACATGTGACCTCCTCCCTGGGGGACGGACAACAGAAAAGTGGGTGAAGGGAGACATCGGAGAGGTCAAGATCCTGCCTTTTCAGTTCCTCCATAGGGAGGCATGGTTGATGGTCCTGGTCAACCCCATTGGCTGGATTGAATTCACCTGGCCCAGATGGGCCAATCCAGGTGTAACAACCACCTAGGTGCACCACCCCTTCCTGGCCGAAAGTTTGAACCTGAGCATATGTAATGGATGATCCAGTCCCTATGCTAAGCTACCTAACAGTATTTGCAAGATGCCGAGCAATGTTCTAAGCTTTTTGTATATAATAATTCAATTATTTCACTTAAGAAGCCTATGTGTGGACTCT
This sequence comes from Tenrec ecaudatus, assembly GCF_050624435.1. NCBI lineage: Eukaryota > Metazoa > Chordata > Mammalia > Afrosoricida > Tenrecidae > Tenrec > Tenrec ecaudatus. Next base: position 981,110 of record NW_027457586.1, on the reverse strand, counting down.
ATTCTTGCCTCATTTTACAGATGAAAAATCAGTGGCACAGGATGATAAAGTCATGAGCCTATGACCACACAGTGAGGAAGTGGAAAGGAGAGATTTGAACCCAGGCTGCAGAGCCCATGCCTTGGGTGCCTACAGCGCCACATAGGACACAGGAAAGCATGGAGCAGACTCGGCATAAGACCTTAGGGAGTTGGGAGGACTGTGCATGCATGTATGTGCTAGGACTGCATGAGAGTAGCTGCTACTCAGATCCAGAAGAGAATACAATGCTATTGCAAAAATTATTTTTGCCAAAAGAGGGTGGAATTCTGCATCTTGTGCGAAATCCCCCAACCTGCACATGGCACAGCTACTTCAGAAGGTTCCCAACAATGTGTGCTGTGCGGCAAACCAAAATGAGCTCAGGGGGAGCTGGTCTGTGGGTTTTGTTAGCCAGAAGGTGAGCAGTTTGAACTCACCAGCCACCACTCCAAGGGAGAAAGAGGAGGCTTTCTGCTCCCATGGACTTACAGTCTTTGAAGTGGCAGAGAGCATTTCCAAGCGGCCTATGATTAGGATCTAGGAGGGTGAGGGTGGATGGAGTTGGTTGAGACCTGGCTTCAGGGCATTTCCCAGAAGGGCTTCCTGCAGTGACTCTGCCTTCAGGAATGTCTGGTGACCCTGAGGGCAGCAAAGTCCTAAGCACACTCAGGCAGTGGTTCTCAACCTTCCTAATACAGGTCCTCTTGTTGTGGTGACCCCCTGACCATTAAATGATTTTCTTGCTACTTCATCACTGTAATTTTGCTACAGTTATGAATTGGACGAGCCCTGTGAAAGGGTCATATGACTCCCAAAGGGGTCGCAACCCACAGGGTGAGAACCACTGCACTAAGGGTTCCCCTTCCGGGCAGCTCTACCAGTGTCTGATGTGCATAGTTCTGTGAGGTGAGAGAAATGAACTTAGTGTCTGCTTCTGGTGACAGTTGATGTGGGTGGGCTTTCTCCCTATGTCAAATCCCTCTCAAGCCATTTGTCACCACAACATAAAGCAAGAAGAGGAGGCAGCATAGCAGGACGGCAAGCAGAACAAAGATTGAATAAACACAATTCACTTCAATCATGAATCGGGTGCCCTTGAGATGTGAGGAAGACCCCAGTCTAGTGACATTAGATCAGGTTTAGGGATTGAGTGACGGGACCCTCTTGGCTCCCCTCAGCCCCTATCTTGCTTTCCCACTGACCCTGCCCCTTACATCGTGATTGGTCCTTATTCCAGCATGATGGTTGGTTTCATAATCACGACATGTGGGAATGTGTTAGTCGATAGGTTATACAGGCACAGTCTCTGGAATGGGTAAGTGAGGAGGCGTGACTGGTGACATGACTGGTGGAATGGATCATGTGAAGTGATTTGAGATCGTTGTTCAGACCTGATAGGTCATCCAGGCCTCTAGTTGATCCTGGCAGTACTCTAGTTTAAGGAAACAGAATGTTAGGCATTCAAGTCATATTTGAGCTTAAATTTTGAGCAATAGGCTGTGGCTCACAGTGAGAGTCTATGTGGAGACCCTAAATCCATTTTGAGGGGCCACACATTCAGCCACCATTGAGTTCTTTCCTACTGCCGACTGGCAGTAGAAAGCTTGTCCATCAGGCAGTGTGCTTGCGTCCACTCCCCGGGCCAGACTCAGCGATATACGGTCGTGTGCACATCCCAATGAAGGTCCCGCTCATGCTCTCACAGGCCCTCCCGCAACTCCATGAATTGATCCGTCTTCAGGGACAGTTTTGTGACAAAGGTGTTTGTTTTCCATGTCTCATTTAAGCTTTTAGGAGCTCAGGTGGTGATGCTGGATAGTGTTGGACTATTAACAGCAAGGTCGCTGTTTCAAAGCCACTAGTCATTCCACAGGAGAAAGATGAGGTTATTGCTTCCTGTAAAGGTAGCAACTTCAGGATCCCTACACAGAGTCACTATGAGTCAGAGTCAGCAGGACAGAATGAGTGTCATTTTATTTAAGTAACTGTGGCTGTGGGTCCTTCCGACACCATTGTGGCCTCATGCGGATGCTCTCCTTCATCCAGAACAGCGGTTTGTGCCTTTTTCTTGTGTAAAAGATAGCAAAGGAGTTCCTAATAAAATATAGTTGAATTGGGAGTCTTTTTTCCCTCAAACAAAGTAAATCCATAAATAGAAATGAGACTATGGTGCTAATAACCAGTTGGAGAGTTGAGAGAGCTGAACTCTCAATCCTGGTAGAAACCCATTGTGACTTTAAAAACTTGCTCAAGGTCATCCATAGCCTATGAGGTTGAGTTGAGCAGACACAAAACAGATGTGTTGGGGAGTAATTGTGTACATTAAGTAAACAATTTATCTTTCTAAAGATTCTGTCTAAAACTTACTTTAAATAGTAAGTTTTCCCCTGGGCTAGGGAAAGGTCAGGGAGCTTAACCCCCTAGTATCCACCCCCTCTCAGCATTCATCATGTTAGGCCAGAGGAGCCAAATCACACCCACTACCCAGGGAGCACTGCTTCCAAAAGCCCATTGCCTGTGCCGGGGCAGAGGGCAGGTACCCGGACCAGAAATGCTGACAGAGTGGAACCAGCGGGCTCAGCCCCCAGCTTCCTGAGAGAGCAGCTGTGATGGTTCACTTTTGGACAAATGTCAATGCATGACTTGGGCAGCACGAAAAGCAGATGTGCAGAGGTTGTTCGCTGTATTCCAGAAGTTCACACACTCCCCGCAGGCTCTTTGGTGGCTTCCACCTTCAATCCCAAAAGGCCACTGCCGTCCAGTGGATTCCAACCACAGTGACCCTATATGGAGTTTTCAAGACTGTAAATCTTCATGGGAGCCAGCAGTCTCATTGTCCCCCTTGGGACAGGGAGCTAGCAGCCCGTTTCACCTCCAGGACCCCTTCCTCTCTAATTCTGGATCCAGTCCCTCCAAATATCCTGCCCTGCCCTTGTCTAGGCTTCTTAAATGCGTTCCATGCTGCTTATGTTAGTCTGGGTGCCTTAGCGAAACAAATCCACAGAAACGCGTATGTATAAGAGAGAGTTTTATGTAAAGGGTGAGTGCACATCAGGAAAACATGCCCGCATTTGCTTATGCACCCGCTTTGTCTTCAGCGATCATGTCGAGATAGGCTGGTGGCTTCTTCCATGTGGGCTTTGTTGTTTCTTAGCTAGATGGCCCCTTGTTTATCTTCCAGTCTTTAAGACCCTGGACACTATATCTTTTGATAGCCGGGCCCAGGGTGCTTAACCACTACACCACAAGGGTTCATTAGCTTGTGACTTATCTCCTGCCATTCACACTAGATGCTCAAAATAGCAGGAAACCAGGTTTCTCCTTTGTGGCCACACCAGGTACTGACAGAACCAAGAACAGAGAAATGCTTAGTTATATATCTTGACTATCATTAGCATATTATATGCCTGGCAATATGTAAGCCTTCACTCCCCTGACCTCTCACAGTCTCGGTAAAATGAAGCTAATAAAAGTAGTGCTCTCACAAGCTTGGTAGGAGATTAAACAACTCACATAAGGGTACACAGCCTATCAACGAGGAGGCGAGATGAGGCAGTGTGTGGCTGCTGAACCCACACCCTTCACAACACCTGCATTAAAATGACTGAGGGCTATGAGGAACCAGACAGAAGCAGGTTCACACCCCAGATTGAGTCAATTTAACTGCCTATTGTGCCTGACCCTTCTATCTCTGATCTTAGAAATGGGGTTAACAACAACAAAACACTGTAGAAGAAATGTCCAGCAGATGACAGGCACGCGATTAAACAACAAAAAATAAATCACTTAAGTTGAAATTCGAACTCCTGGAAACCCCTCACACACGTGCAGAAAAGGATTGAGCCCATACGGTGTTTCCAGTGCCCCCGTCCTTCCCCCCTAAAATGAGCATTTGATAAGGTAATGCCTGGATTGTTCCAAGCCCAAGACTGTGGAGAACTAAAGGAAAACCCAGCATTATGAATCTTTGAGCACAGCCCTGCTGGGAAACCGCCCTGCAGTCACTTGTTGATGACTGGAGGAGGGACAAGAGTAGGGAGAAGAACGAGGACTGAATGTGACACATAAGCAGGGATGGCCTACATTCCATAAAGGAAAAAACTCAAGGTCTGCTTTTCTGGTGCCGGAAAGTTAAAACCCATCTGGTGCAGTTGAAAAGGTGTGTGTGTGTAGTGGGGGGGGGGGTGTTAGGGAGGAGGGGCGATGAGTCCAAAGGATGAACTCCATCTGCAATTGTGTCCTCAACTGCTTTCCCCTGCTAGCCACACGATATTTGTGGCTGGCCTGCCCTGCTTTTGTTATCAAGCCCAGAGAGGGCAAGAGACTAGCTCGAAGCCACACTGCAAGTTGGCAGTAGAATCAGGCTGAGAACTCTGGATGCTTAGAAAGCTTCACACAGACCTGAGAAAGTACCAAGGGAAGACCTGTTCGCTAACTGGGCAGCACTCACTGCATGCCAGCGCTGTTCCAGTGCCCCAGCCAGGGCATTGCTCCCTGTGTCTGTGTGTCTTCAGTGATGCACACAGGTGACGGATTGGCTTTTAATAGCATGCTTGGAAGGTTGAGGCCACCCAGCGGCACCTAGAAAGAAGGGCCTGCAAATCTACTTCAGACCAAGCAGCCTTTCCAGACCCTGGGGAGCACAGTTCTTCTTGGACACACAAGGAGGCCAGGAGTTGAAGTTGATTCCATGATGTAGTTGATTCCATGGTTCCCGGTTGTAGCTATACCTAGAGTCACATCCACATTCATGTTTATATCTCTTCACTCCATGGGGTGTTCATGGCTCCAACTCTTCTGAAGCAGACCACCAGGATTTTGTTTAAGAGGCCTCTGGATAGGTTTGAACTGCCAACCTTTTAGTTTGTAGCTGAGTGCTAAACAACTTGTGCCATGCAGGGTGCTAAGCTCAGAAACTCAGTCGGTGCTTCATGATCTCAGTTGGAATTATAGAGAGGGTCAGTGATGACCCATTGACTGCTGGGTAATTGTTGATGTAGTCTCCCTGTGCAGACATGTAAAGTACCTGAAAACTTAAAATCCAACTCATTGAGTGCATCATCCTGCCGTGCGCCAGCCCAGCAGCATGCTCTGCTGGGGACATTTGGCCATGCCTGGAGACATTCTGAAGAAGGGAGTCCCACTGCCATCCTGGTGCAGGGAACAACACAGCCCCACAAGAACGATGTTGGCCAAAATGTCAGCAGAGCTGCCACTGGGAAAATGGTCTAGTCCAAGCGCTGACCTTCGTAGAGGAAGAAAGCCAATCCAGAGCAGCTAAGTGACCTGCTGTGGGTTGCACAGCCTGATTCCAAGCCCAGTACTATACCCAAAGCTGTTACCACGCCCAAAATTAAACAGCAATAGCTGCCCAAAGGCCTCTTAGTTTGAGGACCAAGTAAGACAGTAAATGAGAAAGCCCTTTGACAAATGTGGCATGCTGCACAAACATGAGATGTTATTACCCAGGATCTTTTGATATATGTAAATAGATCTTGTACCAGGTCAGTTAATTTTCCAACTGCTCTATCTGAGCTTTCAGATGGCAGCACCTCTGTCCAACCCAGGAAAGGACTCCTGTGCAGGCTGAGCAGCCCTGGAAAGCCTCATGCCTGGCTTCTCCCACCCCTCAGCTAATCTCCAAGTGATTAATAAGGGCTCTCACTATGTTGTGCCTCCCAGCTGACAGATACTAGGCTATCAAAGCATTCGTATCACCTCCTTGATGCCTGAGGAGGAATATAGTTTCATGTGTGAGAGTGCCCCAACCCGCGGGACTCAGTTATTCGAGGGGTTCCAAGGAGGACCCAGCCTGAAAGAGAAACGGGCGAGAGAGAGGAGCGAGACCAAGCAGATTCTTGTCAAGGTCTGAGTTTATTGCTACACAAGCCTCTCTATAAAGGGTGAGGCAAACAAGGGAGTTCAAAGGGGAGATAAAAAAAAAGGAAGGGCGGGGGTGTAGAGCACACAGGGCAGGCGGCCGCAAGTCTGCAGTTGGAATGTCCGGTGCTGGAGCAGACAAGGGTGGGCCATCTGGTGTGTGTCAGGGTAAGATAAGGTTGAGGTGACGTGGCTTTAGCCCTGCTGGGCAGGCAATATGGCCTTGGTTTTGTCAGGCTGATTATGCCCGGTTCCCAACATGAGAGAAGCCAGGAATATCTCCTCTCACAACTGTGCAGCAAACGAGATCAGATCTCCCAATCTGATTTTCAGCCCTCCTGTCTTTCCAAGTGAAGTGGATGGTCCATTTCACATTGTCTCAAGTCTTTGCACATTGCATGCCAACATTGCGACACAGGGCGCGGCTGTGGGTCTTAGTAGACAAAGCCCCCACCCAGAACCCTGCCCTCAGAGCTCCTTGGTCACCCTGCACAACGCAGGTCCAGGCCGGGCTCCACACTGCAAGGCGATCAACCCTGACCCTCCAGTGTGGCCGTCCTCACACGCTCCCACATCCACCTAGAAGGACTGGAGATGAGAGATTCCGGAAGCTCCCTGCCTCATCTGCCTCCCTCCCCAGAGCGACAGAGCAACTGTAACTGATTAGGCAGGATGCAGCCTCGTTCCCAGTCCCCACCCTCTCTGGGAAAGCAGGGATGTCTGGCACCTCATCCAAGGCCTTTCCCCTGTGATCTCATTACTAAGGAGCTGCTCCTCTACCGCCCACCTCCATCACCTCATCTACATATGGGGGAGATGAGTATGTCTTCTTTGCTGCTCCTTCCCTGAGTCCACCCCAGGAGCTCCCTGAACAGATCAACAATCACTTCTCATTACACCTGCAGCAGCCGTCAGATACTGCTGAACAGAGACAGGCGCCTCCCCTGCTGCTGCCAGGCTCCAGTGCACATGTGCACACACACGTGCACACACATTGTACAGGCACACTCACATGGACACACAAGCATGCACATCCATGTGCACAAACTTTGTTCAGAGGTGGGAATTCTGCCCATTTTAGCCTCTAATATTGCAATCAGAGAGTGATAGAACAATGAAAGATGAAGGTGGATGAAGGAAGATCTATTTATTCCCTTACTTGTTACATAACCATTCAGGGCTCTTTTTTTATCCGTACAAACACACCACCACACCATCAACAATCATCAAGTAGACGTCATGTATGCAGTGCTGCCCTATTCAAGGCGGTGCTGAGTATGTGAGGAGGATTCTCTCTAAAGCACAGCTCTGAGGAAGTCTGTCTCCTTCGCACTTTTACACACACAGGGTGAGGAGCCTGCAGGAGGCTCCGTGCGTTGGGTGAAGCCACACGATGAGTGAGGAGACCGAGTGTGTAGCCAGGGGAGTGAGAGCGCAGAGTTCACCACTTCACCACCATGCTGGTGTGCACAATTGATGAAAGGGTGGCTGCCAGCAGCAGGACAGAAAAAAAGTAAAGCATGTAACTTGTGGTTTTATCTCTGGCTTACTTCCAAAAGGAATTGTTTTTGTTGTTCTAAAAAGCTTTATACCGAGAAAAAAAAAAGAAAGAAAGAAAGCTTTATACCTCTATAAAAACAAAAGGCTACTGCTGTCAAGCACCTTCAGACTCAAGCCAGAGGAGAGCTCTCCCAGTGGGCTTCCAAGCTGAAAATCTTCACAGAAACACAGTACCTCCTGTGGAGTAGCTGGTTGGTTCAAGCCAGCAACCTGGCAGTTAACAAGTACGTCCCTTGTACCTGTAATACCTGTATAAAGTGTATTAAATATGAACTACTCCTGGTGTGTAATTTTAAATTGAATTATTGTGCCTGGAACTTTTTTTTTAATAGCTAAGAATGGTGAAATGAGACTCCTTTAGATGTTATGATAAGAATACACACTACACAGGGCTTGGACCCAACCCAGCTTAATTCAAAGGAAGGCAGATTTATTTTCTTCTGCTTCCCAGAAGGTTCCCCAGCAGAACGTGTGTTAAACAAAATTGTTTAGCTATGGAAAAGAGCAATCTCCTCTTGGGAAGATCCTGGTAGAAGGGGGCTTTGGTTACATATCCAGCTCAACCCAGCCCCAGAGGCCTCGTCATGTTTTATTTTGTTTTGCCCTTGACACTGATTGTCTTGGGAACTGTGGCCCCCGAGCAATGGCCAGGAAGTCAGGTCTTCTTGATGTAAATCCTCTAATATCCCCTACAATGATTTTCAGTCCCAATGGTAAGGCCCGCCCAGTGGCTGCCACATGCCCCTGAGCAAACACGTCAGAGCAGATGAGAGCATGAGACAGCATTTAAGAGAACGGTAGGCTGGCCTTGACTTAGCTGTTTGGCCTCTCCTCAGAAGTCATTTGTGACACTGACTGTCATGGGTTTCATTAAGAACAAGTCTATCTCTACCAAAGAAAACTGCAAGGTAAGAGGACTTTCAGCTCCAGCTACATATGTCTCCAAACTTACTTACATATTGTCCTGTTTTCAGAAGAAAAACAATTTACTCAGTGCCTCCCGGGCAAATAAAAACTTTGGTACTACAACCTACAATCCCAGATAAAGTGTAGGTATCTGCTTTGGCAGCTCCCCTGGATCGAGCTGCTCCGGTAGCTCTCCACAAAAACCCTGTGAAGAGATGATCAGGCAGGATAGCCTAGTCTGTTCTGCAGAAAGAAGCTACCCCTGAAACCTCAGTGGCTTAAAATCTAGAAGTTTATTTCTTGTTCATGCAAATTCTGACGCTAGAAGGGCAATTCTACAGGGTGTTTGTCCTGCACACCGTCCGTCAGTGATTCGGGCTGCTTCACAAATATGGTGCCACCAGATCAAAAGGTGGATTCCAGGTCATCACAGAAGAGGAAGAGAGAAGTGGGGGTTGTGGATCAGTCTTTACATGCTTTGACACTTTAGTTGACATAGATCGCTGGATAGGGCTGCTTATATAAAGGTTATCAGTTCAAACCCACCTAGCTGTACCACAAAAGGAAGGGGTCATCTGCTTTCATAAAGGGTACAGCCTAGACAACCTCATGCAACAATTGTACTCTGTACCACAAGGGGTGAGCATGAGTCAGAACTGACTTGAAGGCAACAGGATTTGGGGTGTTTTTGTTTGTTTGGTTGGTTGGTTGATTGGTTTGGTTTGGTGAGTGGGAGGTGGTTCTACCTACAGCATATTAATCTGAAGTAGTCACTTTAGGTTTTTTTGTTTGTTTTTTGAGAGATGTGGAAAAGCTCATTGGCTTTAATGGGGAGTTAACTCTGCCGCAGACGGCCTCCTCAAAATTTCCCTCCCGCTTCATAAACTAGCAGAGATTTTCAATGAAGGAGCCTGCAGGCACCCGCTGGACATCTCCTTGCAAGGTCAGTCCTTTGGAGCCACTGGGAGGGAGAAAAAAGAGACTTCTATTCCTGTAAAGAATTCCAGCCCCAGAAATCCTCAGGGGGCAATTCTGCCCTGTCCTCTCGGGTCGCTATGAGTCCGAATTGAATTTATGGCTATGAGTTGAGTTTTAATTCCATTCACTTACTGCTATTGACAGGTTGCTAGATTAGGGCTTGTCTTCCCAAATGCCAGCACTAAACGAAAATGAGCTGTCCGGGCCACAACAAAGGGGTTGGAAATAAATCAGGCACACTCATTAGATATCTATGGCAAAATTCAGAACTGAGCATGCTCTGACCCAAGTCATGTAGACCCAGGTGGAAGGTCCACCTGGTCATACAGAATAGGACTTCACAAAAGTGCACCAAAATCAACCAGTACGATCGACCAATGCCCTCCAGTGGTGTTGGGAGGTGATAGAAGTAGGCCTGGGCTCCTTGTCGCCCTCCCTTGTTCACGTGCTCTGCAAGTGGAGGGTGAGGCCCTTGGGGGTTCCTGCCGTGGCTCCTCAGCTGGTTCTGCACTCCTGCTCAGGTATTCCTCCCATGAAACCGCCATATTCAGCTGCAAACTTTCCCCACCCCTGCCATGCAGCCCGGCGTGCTTTCCGGAGATAGTGGGGACTTTTGGGGACTGCGATACCTGAAACTTTCTTTCATAACATTCACTTGGATTTACAAAAGTGCTTCTGCCATATGAATTCTTTCAGCGTTGCTAAGCAAGAACTGAGGTCAACCACCCCAGAAACCTAACACTATCAAGTCGATTCTGACTTATATCAATCTAGGGGGTCCTCAAACTATGGCCTGCGGACCACATGGCCCTCAGAGGACATTTATTCAGCATGCCGGGTGTTTTTGCCCCCCTTTTTTTTTTACTTCAAATTAGGTATGTGCAGTGCGCATAGGCATTTGTGCATAGTTTTATTTTTAAACTATAGTCCGGCCCTCCAGCGGGTTTGAGGGACAATGAACTGGCCTCCTGTTTAAAAAGTTTGAGGACCCCTGAAAGGACAACGTAGAACTATGCTTGTGGGTTCCCGAAGTTCTAAATCTTTACAGGAGCTGAGAACCGCATCTTTCTCTGTGAGCCATAGCGGATTCCAACTGGCTGGCCTCATGGTCACACACATTCCATCAGGCTCCTTGAGCCTTAACTTGATAATTTAATGAAACGATACTTCTCCAAGTCACACTGTATCAAGGTCTATAATCTTGCTATTCTAATATCAAATTTAAAATAAGGAATATAGTTAAGCTCCAAATCCATAAGCAATAAGATCATTGAATCTCTTTGGACACTATTACTTAAAAAAAGAAAAAACTCTGTCCAATTATTTTCAGCACAGAAAAGCTTCCAGTGTTTACAGCTTAGTATGTAATTGCTTTTTCTCTTCTTCTTTTGCATTGGTGAATCATTTTGAGCTTATAATAATGTCAAAATAAATAGTTTCCAGAGCCTCCAGGCATTCACTGTGTAATGATCATTTAAAAGATTTCTTGGTTAGAGGGTCCTCAAAAGAATAAAAAGCGTGTCCGCATCCCTGGTCATTTCTATATTCAAAAGAAGAAATTGCTCATCAAATGCTACAAGCCAATTTCTTTCTTCAGCCAAACTGCCCATTTTAGCATCACTGAATTAAGCAAATGGTTCTACATTTCAAAGTCAACAATGATACTCTTTTCCCTTTAACACGAGCATCTTAAACAGCTCAAAAAATAGTCGAGCTCTTTATTATGGCTTTTCCTGAGAAAGCTGTTTCGTTGTTTATTTTATTTATTCATCTAGACTTTCATGTTAAGATTTGTGTATTTTAAGTTCTGCTAGTCAGGACATTTTAAATGGAGCCAGATTTTTTTTATATACTTTGTCTTTTAAAATATAATGAGACTGAGCAGTACATCCGTTAATAAAATATAAAGTCTTCCTATTTCTGTTTGTTTGTAATTTCCCTAAGGATAACTCTTAATGTAGTAAAACCAAAACCCACCATAATGAATTACATTTGGTCTACTGGGGGTTGTGGCCAACCTTTTGATAGAAAAATCCAGAGACTCCCTTCTGCATCTCCTTTCCCAACCAAACCCCGGTGGCTGGAGGCTGGAAGGAAGAAAGAGGCTGGGCTGCTGGGGCAGGGTGGGGAAGGGGTAACCTTGCAGATTATTTCAAATTCTACTCTGAAGGCAGAAAGTTATCCAAATGAGATAGCTAGAGATTCACTTCCTTAGAAAAAGATTGAAATTAATGTGTCCCTTAGAAAAGCCAAAGGAAAAAAGTCGTTATTAATTTAGGCAATTGAAGAACTTTGAAAGCCATGTCTAGTACATAAAAACACCTGTCCCTAGAGCCCATCGGCCTAGGAAACTGAATTTTTATACCATGTAAAATAAAGGAAGGTCATTTCTTAGACTTGCTCAACAGAAGATTTTCATTTTAAACCGGTTACTGTAATGAGAAGCTGGGTTTTCGTAAAAAGGACTGAATGCTTGAGTCAGTGTGAAATGAAATTAGAGATGCATGTTCTGCGCATGGCGGCATTTCCGGAGGAGTCTGTGTTCCTGTGACTGCTCTCGATCTGTCTCGTGCCTTCTGGGAAACTCACAGCGTGGTGCCCACATCTAGTCTCTCGGACTTTCTTGCCAGCTTTGGAAAGGTGTTGAGTCTGTTGGATCTGCTGCACAGAGACAGCATGCAAGTGGACCCTTCCCACATTCCTCAGAGAGCAGCCCCCCAGTGTAAAGCTGTGGGTGAGGTTTGATGACCTTTGCCCCTTCATCATCCCGCATTCTTTGAGGGACCCAAGCGCTCCCCCGAGGCATTACCGGAGAAGCAGCTACCCCATAGTTTCCAGATGGTGGGTATCAGCCTGTGTGCTCATTGGGATCGCCAGAGAGCTGTCCAAAAGACATCTTTGTCCCATCTCCACTGAGTCCGATTTTATTGGCCTGGAATGCAGCCTAGGTGCTTGGATTTTTTTCTCTCTCATAAGTTTTTATTGTGAATTAGGTGAAGGTTTACCAAGATCATCAGTTTTTTATTCAACAATTCATACCCATTGTGTTTTATGCCACTTATTGCAATCTCCACAATATAATATGACTTGTTCCACTCCCTACTTATGTCTTCTGTTTCCCTTCCTCCTCTCTTCCTACCCTTCTGAACTTGGGCCTTGGATTAATACTGCCCTTTTGAGATCAAATGGTTTGCTGTTTTCAGGTTTGCGTGCCTCACTTGTGTAATTGCTCCCATTATAGACCAATCTATTATTTGGCTGAATATTGAACCACAGGTAGGAGTTCATTTTCAAACTTAGTGAATAAGGACCATCGTTTCAGAGGTTCTGTTAGTCCCTATCCAGCCAATAAGCCTGGTCTCTTTTATGACTGTGAATTTTGCTTCACTATCTAGGACCTTTGGATGTGATCCCTTTCAAAGAAGTTGGAATTGATAGTTGGAGATCATCTAGTTATTCTGTGCTCAGAGTCATGAAGTCTAATGTTCATGTGGTCCACTCACCACTCTTTCCTCCAGAGTGAGGGTGACAATACTTGCCACCTAGATGGCCACTTGTGAGCTTCTGAAATCCAGCTGCTACTCACCAGCATGGATGTCGAACATAGTCTTTACAGTCTAGGTAATGACAATTGTTCTTGGTGTCCTTCACAACTATAATCCCCAGCCCCCCAGCCCAATAAAGCACTCCCTCCAGTTGTTCGGTTATGCCTAAGGAGTTTTGATAACTTCATCTTCTGTGTGCTCCGGAATATTCAATTCCCTGGATGGTCAGAATGGTCAGTCAGGGCTCAGAATCTTGGTGTTAAGGCTTCTGGTGAGATCCTGGCACATCAGACACAGAGGTTGTGAGGCTAGAGGATGGGCAGAAGGGGATCATACTGAGTCTAACAAGGAAAGAAAAGGAAATGAAGGATATAAGCAATTAAAAGCAAGCGCATAAATAGATACAAATACACAGATGGCCCTTGCAACATTATTCCCAATCTCGCAAACGTGTCAACGGTCTAAATACCCATCAATAGGTGAATGGATAAGTCAAACATGTTGCCTACGGTATATACAATGGACTACTACTCAGCCATAAAGAGAAATGAACTCTTGACACAGGCTACAAGAGGAATGAACCTCATAAGCATTATGCTGAGTGAAATAAATCAGCTTCAAAAAGGACACATTTTGCTTAATTCCACTTACAAAAAATATCTAGGCTAGGAAAATGAATAGAGACAAACATCTCCCAATTGTTTCCAGGGATAGGTAGGAAGGTAAGTATGGTTGTTACATAATGCCATGTCAATTGGACAAATAAGTGAGGTGGAGTCTTTCTTATACCTATATGAGTGTCCTTGGATTTATTTCTCTAGTCAACCCAGCCTAACCCAGTAGGGCCTGGAGGGGAAGTGCCATCCCTGAGACGATACTGAGCTTCCATAAGGGTGATGACATAATTTTGGAATGGGTAAGGATGATATATGAACAACATGCAGAATGCCACTTAATTATAATCTTGTAGAGCGTGGAAGTGACGAATGTTTTGATGCATGTATATTTAGTATGATTTTTAAAGAGTGTACGCAAAAGAGCAATATGGCAAGTCTGTGTTGCCATTTGCTGTTGCTCAGCTAAAAGCGATTCGGGCCTGTGTAGTTCAAAGGGAACCACAGAGGCTCAGGAGGAAAGCTGGTACCATCTCCAACTGAGACTTGTCTGACCAAATGCAGAGTCTCCCTTCAAGTAACTGACAGGTCAGAGGCAGCTCATCTCTGCTGCAGAAGCAATGATTTGTCTCAATTCCCAGACCACTGTCACAGCCATGTCTTGTTGCTCTCGGTGCCCCCCTTCCCCACCACAATAAGTCACTAGAAAGCCATGCTTCATTTAAAAACAAACAAATAAAACCTTTCTGCCTCCATCCTGGCACTGTTTCAGCTTATTTAGCATCATAACATATGTCATCTGTTTCCCTAAACAATCTAACATGGACATGGCACGATGGGACTGATGAGTTAGGCAAATGAGAACCAGCCTGCCCTCTGAACACACACGATGGCATTTGACTTGCTGTCAGTAGATGCTGTCGCGTTTCTTCTCCTCTTTCATGGAAAATAAATACAGAAAAGAATGAGGACATGAAAAGGGCTGCAAGATGTTTAGCTCTGGTCTTTCTAGAAAGTGTAGAAAAAAAGTATGTGACCCCTGCCTGCCTTTAGATGCCCCACTCCTCTGGCAAACAAGGATTGCACACTGACCATGGACAAGACATCTGGATCTGGGGGGAGGATATAACAATTGCCCCCACCAGCAAAGAGTTTCCAGATTTACGGGACTACACAGGCCAGGGAGCAGCTCATAAAAAGAACAAGAAGAATCACAAAGGAGGGTGTGCTCCAGCACCACTTCGTCCAGCTGCAGGCACATGAAGGCAAAGTTTCTTTTGCTTTCAGTCAAGTTTATGATTTCCGCTGCATCCCTTACCAACACCTTCACGAAGATCTAGGTTCTTGGGTTGTTTCGCTCCAGGGCGGACATCTCCTTGGTAAAGCTTTATGGACAGCTCATGGTCCAAGAATTCCACCTATATGTTTTGAAAGGGGCCACGTTAAAACCCCTGGCTCAGACTTTCAGGACTGGGCACAATACAGCAAACCCACCATGGGGACAGCAGGATTTGGTAACACTCTCATCTCCATCACAACCTGGACCTGGCAAAGCTATTTTCTTCCACTCACCATCTTTCAATCAATATTTACTCAGCTATTAGTTGCTCCCCAGGCTCAGCATCAGAAAAGTGTTCAAACGTTACCGAATTGTCCATCTAATGGTAGAGGTCTGTGCAAGGGATATGAGAGCAAGAGGCTCAGAGATGATCAGTGGGTAACGAGAGAGGGATTCACCTTTATCATTTGTAGAAAGCCCCTGAGGCTTAGTCACATTGGCAGACTTTCCCTGGAGCAAGCAAATAAAGCTGCTCCCGGCTCAGCTCCATTCCTGATCTGGTCTTGCCATGAGACTATCCAGGCTTTGTCCCAACCCCACGTTCTGGAAACCACGAGTGGAAGGAGGTGAATCTTGGGGATACCATGGAAAAGAATGGGCATTGCACAACACTTCATTGTACTCATATGGAGCTTATGCAAAGGCCAAGAGATAGAACCAGGTGAGACTGTGAACAGGACAAGGTGATACTGCATGGTTTAAAATCAGAAAAGGTGTGCATCAGGGTTGTATCCTTTCACTGTTCTTATTCCATCTGTATGCTGAGCAATTTATACAAGAAGCTGGTCTCTGTGAAAAAGAACATGGCATCAGGATTAGACGAAGACCCATGTAATGTCATTGGGAACATTTTCTCACTAAAAATTTTAGGTCATGGCATCAAAAAAGTGTCATTTTAACCTAAATGGGTTTTTAGACCAGTGAAATAACAGCGAGAGTGAGTCAGCATTGTGCACAGAATTGAGCGATACTGGTTCTTTGGGAAATTCATAATCCAACACTGACACTGCTGAGATAAAGGATGACAGTGAGGAAGATTCTACACCTGAGCTCTGTGATGGGCCAACGTGGTGCTCTACTCTTTTCAGGAATGGATGAGCCAGCTCCACCAAGATTCCCCTTTACTGGAGCACCTGCTATGTATGTAGACGTTGAACACAAGAACGCTTTGGCGTTCCTACAATGATTTCTGACCGATGAGGTCATCGAAAAAATGATTATGATAGCCCGGAGGTTTACTTTCAGGTTTTAACCCCTCTTCAGTTAATTTCTGTGCATGGGGGAAGGTTTGGGGCTTGCTTCATTTTCCTACATACGGTATCTCAGTTTGTCCAACACCATTTGTTGAGCAAGCAGAATTTGTCCCTTTGGATATTTCTGTGTCCTTTTTCGAAGGCTAGTTTCCTGTTGACTGGTGAATATATGTGTAGCTTTTCTGTTCGTATCCATTGATCTATATACCTCTCAGTGTACCAATACACTGCTCTCCCTTAGGGAAAAACAACAACAAAAGTTGTATGAGCCCCTATATAGTGATTTTTTTTAATGGACGATGAACTATTTTCCAGGCCAGCACTATCCTATGTTTGAGCACATTGCTGCAGCCACTGTGTCAATCCATCATGCCTTATAGCCTGCGGTACTCATGTTCAGGTATAGTGTTCTGCCATTCACAAGGTTCACACTGGCCAGTTCTTTCAGAAGTGGAAGACCAGGTCCTCCTCCCTCGTCTCTGTCTGGAAACTGCTGAAGTCTACCTGCAGTGAGTGACCCAGCAGGCATTTGAACTACTGGCTGCAAAATTTCCACCATTACAGCCAAATGCAGGCCACCACAGTACAACAGACAGTAACAGCATCTTAACACCACACAAAGGCTCCTCCCTGGGGAGACCACGTGTTCAGGCAATTGCTGCTGTTACACATGTAAGTGGGGGCTACATGAAGTCGCACCATCTCCTGTGGCCCTTCCAGGAACAGGCCATTCTGCTGTTGTTTCTACTGGACTTAGGCTCAGCTGCCAACCTGCCCTCTGCACGCATTCTTCTCCTTACCCTTCCATGTCACCTTCTCTTTGCCCAAGTCAATACTGCTGGTTAGTCACCTACTGGTGGATGCTTGCTTCTGAAGTTTCTGAACCACATTTCCCCATGGTTATGAGACATTGCTGCTGCCACTGCGAGCATTTAACAGGTTACTTTACACCTTCAATTGGAAATCTAGGGGAATAGAAAGAAAGCTTCTTCTTTCTCCCAAGGAGTGGGTGGTGGTTTTGAACCGTTTCCCTTGAGGTTAGCAGCCCAATGTGTAACCCACTACACCAGTAGAGCCTTGGTGGCACTGTCCAGCAATTATTAGACTGCTAAATATGAGGTCAGGGTTTCAAACCTACCAACTTCTCCTTGGGAGAACGATAAAGCTGTTCCCATAAAAGACTGACAGCTCCAGAAGCCCTCTATAGGGTGGCTATGAGTTGGCATTTTGCGGTCATTTAGGGCTTTTTGGTGGCATGTGATTTTTTAGGGCTTTTAGGTTGTTTGTGGACGTTCAAGGTGTGTTTGGGGCATTCGGGTGGTTTGGGGTTTTTAGGGTGTTTTATAAGATTTTAGGGAGTGTTTAAGGGATTTAGGGGTGGTTTTTTAGAGTGTATAGGTATTTTTCAGCACAATATGGTGTTTTTAGTGATGTTACAGAGTTCCTTAGGGATTTTAGGGTATTTTTCATATTATATGTGTTTTTTTCCCCCAGCATTTTAGGTTTTCTTAGGGCTTTCATGGTGTTTTCAGGGCATATATGGGGTTTAGGAATGTTTAGGGTTTGGGAATCTTCTAAGGATGATTTTTGGAAGTTTCACATGTTTGGGTGGGCATTTGGTGTTTTTTTGTGGCTTTAGAGTGTTTATGGGATCCTGTCAATTTGCAGCTTTAATTCCGCAAAGAAAAGTCAGACAGCAAGCCAGAAAGGAGCAGGAAATGAAGGGGAAGCCCAGGCCACATGTTACAGCTGCCAAGTCCGGAGAACCTAGGTGTGGTCGTTGGCTACCTGGGACCGGGAGTGGGGCTGTGCTCCTGCCCAAGGGTGCTAGGGAGTAAACCAATCTCAGCTGGACGTTTGGCTTTTCTACTAATTAGCCGACTCCATGAATTTTCCCAAGGGCAGCTGGCGAATTGCCAGGGGAACCCAGCTAGACCCCCCACACAAAAGCACAGGGATGGTTACAGGAACAGGAGGTTTCACACAGTGGATGTGCAGGGCTTGGGGTCGGGATTGGGGGCCAAGGTGAGGAAGGGGCAGCAATAAGGCCTGGTCCCAAATAATCAGACACTGAGCAATAAAAGTACAAGGACTGCCAAGAGAACATGGGGACAAAGGATGGCTGGACTTCATTTGATATCTTTGGACGTGCTGTCAGGAGAGACCAGTCCCTGAAGGGACATCAAGTCCATGAAGGACATGATGCTTGGCAAAAAGTGGAGGACGGGCAATAAAACAGCTCGAACCAGTGGCTACATCAGTGGGCATAGTAACAATGGTGAGGATGGTTCGAGACCTGGCAGTGTTTTATTTTACTGCTTGTGTTTTTCTAGAACTGTCTTTCCTGGATGCACGAGGAAGGATAATTGTGCTTGTGGGAAGCAAATGCACAGTGGGCAGCGCTTTGGCCAACATAGGTACACCACCGGCACACAGTGCCCCCTTACTTGGCATCCAAAGTGACAGGATTTGTCTTTCCCCAGAGCTCTCCAGCCCTGGGGGAAGCGGCCCTGCCTTCGGCGCACCGCCAGGGGGCAGCACTGCTGCTCTCTCACTGGCTACATCTGTGAGGACCCAGAGAGCAGCTCCTTTCTGCTGCTCTCCTCTCAGACTTCTGCCAGAAGCCTTGGCTCGTCCTGGATCCTCCCTTGATTCCCACTCTGCACCTTTGGGGACGCCCAGCCCATTAACTCTCTCCCATCCTTCCTTGCTGCCTCTTGTCCAGATGCCTGAGCTGGGCTTCAAGTAGTTGTAATGTTATGCTTAGGTGAGATGTGTTCAGCTTGTTTACTGTCTGTATACAAGAAAAGAGTGCAGCCCAAGACATCCACCCTTTTGTTCCTCTATGGAAACCTGTTACGTGTCATAGTCTTCTCTCTGTGCAGTGCTTTCCTCTGCTGCTGATGCTTTTACATGAAATAGGACTCGGTGTGTCACCGCTACAGGAAATTATCTCTGAAAAAATAATATGCCCAGAACTCAGAAACAGTGTCAGCTTGCATCTGGCATCATGGAAGCATCATGGGTGTGTTTCCATTCATTCGCTCCTGAGTGTCACATGTTAAACTCAGTGCATAGCATAAACAGCAGCAGGCACAAACTGAGACAAAGCACACCCTTTGCTGTGAAGCACATTCCGACTCCTGGCTGCCCCTGTGCCACAGAGTAGAACTGCCCCGCAGGGGCTCCCTAGCTGTCATCTTTACAGAGGCACATGGCCACACCTCCCTTTTGGGAAGCCACTGGGTAGGTTTGAACTTCAGGGTTGTAGTAGTTGATATTGTAGAGCCCTGGAGTCAGTTCGGATTCATAGGGGCCTGTGCACTAGAGAGAGAAACAAAGCCCAGTCCTGCGCCATCCTCGCACTTGTTACTGTATTTGAGCCGATTCTCGCAGCCACGGTGTCAATCCACCTAAGTAAGGGTCTTCCTCTTGTTTGCTAACCCTCTGCCAAAAATGATGCCCTTCTTGCAGGACTGGTTCCACCATAGTAATATGTCCAAAGTACCTGAGACAACGTCTCCGCATCCTCTTTCAGATCTCCTGCCTTTAGTTTGTCAGCTCACTTCGATGGAGTCGATGCTGAGCCATAGCGACTCTATGAGATCAGAGCAGAACTATCTCTGTGGGTTTCCCAAAGGCTAACTCTATGGGAGTAGAACGCCTCATCCTTTTCTTCTGAGGACTGACTGGTGGTTCCCCACTGCTGACATTACAGTTGACACCCAAGGCATAAGGTACTATGCCACCAGAAGTCCCTTGCCCCTGTGCAATAACCAACACCACCTACACACAAAACCCACCCCTTCTCTGTCAGTTTGATGTATGGTGATGGCTTGAGTTGCTATGAAATTGGAAGCTACTAGGGGGAACCCGACAAAAACTACAATTTTTTCAAAACTATGCATTTAAATTTTTTATCCCCTTCATAGTACTCTCCATTACACTTCACACATTTGTCTAATCTGTGATTACATTCTTGGAAACATTTTTCAAACTCAGCAGTTTGGGTGACACCCTTGTTTTTTCCCCCCCTCTTCTGTGTTGTCAAACCACTGTCCTTCATTCATGGAAACAGAAAGAAGTCACATGGAGTGAGTTCAGGTGATTAGGATATGAGGGACAAGAGAGGCATGCTTTTTGGGGGGATGTTTTCATACTGTTATTTCTTTTCTCTTTTTTTATAATCAATTTTTGGGGCCTCATACAACTCTTATCACAATTGATACATACATCATATTTGTACATTCATTGCCCTCATCATTCTGAAAACATTTGCTCTCCACTTAATCCGCTGGCATCAGCTGATAATTATTCCCCATCCCTCATGAACCCTGAATAATTTCTAAATTATTATTTTGTCTTATCTTACACTATACAATATCTCCCTTCAGCCACTTTTCTGTTGTCTGTCCCCCAGGGAGATGGTTATATGTAGATCCTTGTAATCGGTTTCCCCTTTCTATTCCTCCCTCCCTCTACCCTCCTCGTATCGCCACTCTCACCACTGGTCCTGAAGGGATCATCCGCCCTGGATTCCCTGTGTTTCCAGTTCCTATCTGTACCAGTGTACATCCTCAGGTCTAGCTAGATTTGTAAGGTAGAATGGGGATCATTTTAGTTGTGGGGGAAGAAGCATTTAGGAGCTAGAGGAAAGTTGTATGTTTCATTGTTGCTACAGTGCACCCTGACTGGCTCCTCTCCTCCCTGCTACCCTTCTGTAAGGGGATGTCCAATTATCTACAAATGAGCTTTGGGTTTTCACTCCACACTCCCCCGTATTCACAAAGATATGATTTTTTTGTTCCGATGATGTCTGATACCTGATTCTTCCGACACCTCGTGATCACACATGCTGGTGTGCTTCTTTCACGTGGGCTTTGTTGCTTCTCAGCTACATGACCACTTGTTTAACTTCAAGCTTTTAAGACCCCAGAATGTATAACTTTTGATAGCCGACCACCATCAACTTCAGTCACCACATTTGCTTATGCACCCATTTGCCTCCAGCAATTGTGTTGGGGAGGTGAGCATCACGGAATGCCACTTTAATACAACAAAGTATTTTTGCATTGAGGGAGTACTTGAATGGAGGCCCAATGTACATCTGTTACCTTAATACTAAACCTATAAATATATGCATATAGATCTATTTCCCCATCGTTATACATAAATATATTTACATATGCACATGCCTTTATTTAGACCTCTATAAATGCCCTTTGCTTCCTACCTCTTTCCTTGATTTCCTTTTACTTTCTGATTGTCCCACTCTCATGTTCAGCCTTCATTTGTGTTTCAGTAATTCCTCTAGGTTACATTACTCTTGGTTACACTCTACCAAGCCTCCTACACCCTCCTCACCATCTATTTGGATCACTTGGTGTTCCCTTGTCCCTGGGTTTGTTAACAGCACTTCCTTTTTCCCTACACCCCCCTTTCCCATCTCCCTCCCCCAGCTGTCAGTCCCATTGTTTTCTCCTCCAGATTGTTCATCCAGCCTATCTCATTTAGACAGACCTGTGGAAATCATAGCATGCACAAAAACGAGACAGAGCAAACCCAAGCAACAAAATGAAACAAAAGAACAACACCACCACCAACAAGCCAATGACAAAAAGCAAAACAAAACACAAGAAAGAAAAGCTTTTAGTTAGTTCAAGGACTGTTTGTTGGCCTTTAGGAGTGTTTTCTCATAGAGTATGATGGGTCAGCTAGCCCTGGCCCCAAAGTCTATTTTTGGTATTCCCTGGGGACTTCGTTGCTCTGTTCCCCTTCCTGTTCTGTTGTACACCCTTAGTATTTTGCCTCGGTGTGCTGGGATCAGATCGGGCGATAGAGGCATGCTGTTTTTTTTGTGTGAGCAGGTGCACTGTCATGGTGGCAAAACCAGTCCCCTGTCTACCACTAATCAGTCCTTTTTATTTTAAATAAATCATTTTATTGGGGGATCTTACAGCTTTTGTAACAATTCATACACCAATTTGTATGAAGCACATTTGTACATACATTGCTATCATCATTTCCAAACATGTTCTTTCTCCTTGAGCTCCTTTTTTCCCCTCCTCCCACCCACGTGAACCACTGATAATTTATACATACTTTTTATTTTTATATTTTACGCCTCTGCTGTATCCCTTCACCCAAACTTCTGCTGTTTGTTCCCCTGGGTGGTGGAGTGGGGCTGTATGTCCATCATTGAGATTGGTTTCCCCTTTCTTCTGCTTCTCCCCCCTACCTTCCCTCGTGGTGTTGCTACTCTCAGTATTGGTCCTGAGGGGTTTATCTGTCCTGGATTCTGTGTGTCGGAACTTCTAGTCAATAGCAGTGTGCAAGCTCTGGTCTAGCCAGACAACTCAGACCTTCTTACACAATATCTTCAGAACCTCTATATAGGAAGCTTGATTAACAGTCTGACCTAGTGCAATGACTAAACTCCAAATGCACTATCACCCTCACATCAACAAAACCAAACAAATGAGCATCTTCTTGAAGTTTGAGTTCACTTGACGAGGTGTATTTGAGTGAGGTGATGATGGCGTCTTACACTGACTTGATTTATGTTTGCATTCTGGCTTGTGAGAAGAGCACAAGGTCTTGTCACCAGCAATGACCTTGGGGAAAAAGTGTGGGTGCACTAGCTCAGAGCAAGTTGCCAGATGCCTGCCCAAACAGGAGAATGTATATTTTGAAATGTGTACCCAGTGGAGCTTTGTACCGCTTGGTTTTTTGGCGGGGGTGGGGTGGGGGTGGGTGGAAGGCCGGCTACTCCTTTGTAGGTTAGATAATCTGAGATGTGCTATTTGAAATTTCCTGGGGCCAGTTTTAGACAAAACTAGAAAAGTTAATTTTGCTGTATGGAAAAATCTGACAGTCTGGAAGTATCTACTTTTCCTCACATGCCATCATTCCCCTAGTAGCATTATTCTTAGTTAAAGCTCTCCTCTGTTCCTCCTTAGGGTTTCCCCCACTACCTGATGTTCCTTTTCTCCTACTCATCATCAAGGGACTTGTGTCCAAAGTGAGGACAGCAAATAAGAGACCCTCCTGACTCTCTGTTAAGAAGGGTACTCTGGTGCATGCGTGTGTTTATGTGTGCACATACAATCGCATTTGAATTTTGTTGGAAGAGGCTTCATAGAGACAGAGAGTGACATGGTTAGAGCTGCTGCACATGTAGAGCACTGTACTCTATGGTGTTCTAATTCAAATGCATGTAAGGTCCAAGAGAGGTAATAGAAGCAAGTGACCAGGGTCAGGGAAGGCAGTAGGAGGAACTGAGGGAGCCTGAATGCCTCACACCCTGCCAGTTTCACTGATTCTTGGATGGGAGAGTACCAACCTAGTGCTGTGAAATCTTCGCAGTTTTCAGAGGCTTGGGGGATTTAAATTTTGTATGTAAAAAATAGACATCTAAATGCTTGTAATTTATTGATTTCGATAAACACACTGAATGCCAGTACTCAAGTCAAACAAACCAAACTGACAGCCATCGAGTCTTTGCCAACTCATAGTGACCCTATTAGACAGGGTAGAACTGCCCCTCAGTTCAGCTCCCAGCCCTGGAGGCCCACCAGTTCCTCGTTATTATCATGAGGAATACTATTTTCACAAGAGCATTACATACCCCTAGAGACTAAACCATAAAGCCATATAGGCTTTGACCATCAATTCTGATATGCTTTTTCCTCAAACTGATGGGTCATTTGATGGAATCCTTGTATTACTTCCCTAACATAAAAATTAATCAAGCAAAGGAGATTCAGTGCTCAGTACTACAGCCCCCTATTTAGAGATTAACTCTTAAAAACCACCACCACCACCACCACCACCACCACCACCACCACCACCACCACCACCACCACCACCACCACCACCGCCACCTTATCTATGTTGATAAAAACTTGAGTAGGCTGTATAAATATCTCAAGTATTTAGGATAAAATGGATTCTTATTCTACTGTCACATATTTAGTTTGAGATATGTGTTTCCATCTGAACACAAATTAAATTGACCTCATTGACATCTTTTCAAAATGCCATAAAAATTAAATGATTACCTTAAAAGATACTCAGTATAATTAGGCATCAGAAAAATGTACATCAACACTAGAGCGAGATAGTGTTTCAACCCATCAAGATGACACTAGCCAAGAATATTAAAAATACCAGTGAGTGCTGGAAGAATGAACAGATTTGTGTCAGAAGAACAGTCTGAAAGGTCCTTAGAAGCAAGCACGGGGAGACTTCACATGCTTTGGATATGTTATCAGGAGATGCCAGTCCCTGGAAAAGGCTGAAATGTTAGGTTCAAGTATAACAACAGTTTTGAAGATGGTGTAGGACTGCGCAGTGGTTCATTCTGCCTTGAGTTGGAACTGACTCAATAGCAACTAATGCTAAAAGCTAGATGCTTTTGATCCTAAATGAAAAGTGGATGGTCCAGCCTCCATACCAGCTACGTGGACAACTGCCCCTCCCCCCAGAAGAATTTACTTTAGAAGACGGCACTGAACTTGTAGCTAGGGGAGATGGACATGTCTGATCAGAGCACACAGGGGCAAATGAAGGGGGAGGAAGAGAGTGGAGCACACACTGGTCCACCAGGCTTGGAGGATGATTTTGGCACTCTGAACAGCCAAGGTACAGAGTGGACCATATGGCTGATCCCACTATGAGACATGCCATCCCTTGCTGGCCCAGAGCCCTATGGGGACAATACCGGAGACTCTGTGTTAGGACTGACCCGACTGGCCCTCCAACACGGAGGTAAATCACTAAAAGCATGCAGCAGAGCAACCATGGGAGCAGAGCGGGTAGTCCCTGAGGGAGTACAAAGGACAGACTCTGGGGCCAGAGCATGATACGCCATCAGACCTGACTGAAGGACACACCTATAGAAAAAAAAAATCAGACCTTGATCTATTTACAGGTTTTTCTTTCTTAAAAATTTTTTTTGTCTTTTAATTAATTTACTCTTTTATTGATCATTGGTTTTCTGTTGTTGTTTTTTTGTCATCACACTGTTCTCACCCATCGCCTATCTTGCTATGGTTTGATTTTTGGTGCATATTATTATCTCAACAGATCTATCTAGATAAGATAGGCTGGAAGAATAGTCTGGAGGAGAAAACAACAGGACCAATGGTTCCCGGGGACATGGGAGAGAGAGAGGAGGGGGTAAGGAGGTGATGCTGACCAATCCAGCGACAGGGGAGCAACAAGTAATCCAAAATCCGTCGCAAGGAGGGTGTGAGAAGCCTGGTAGGTATTCAGCAAGGGCAATGTAACCAAGAGAAATTACTCAAACCCAAGTGAAAGCTGAGCATGATAGTCGGACAAGAGGAAAGTAAAAGTAAATAGAGGAAAGAACTAGGTGACAAAGGGTATTTCTAGAGGTCTACATACTGGCATGTACATATGTAAATATATTTATACAGGAGGGTTCGTAAATAGATCAACGTGCATATATTTATAGACTTAGTATTAAGGCAGTAGATGGACATTGCCAAATACTTACTCAATGCAAGAACACGTTATATTAAATTGGCATTCCATGATGAACACCTTTCCAACATGATGGTTGAAGAAAAATGTGTGCACTAGCAAATGTGGTGAAGAAAGCTGATGGTGCCTGGCTATCAAAAGTTATAGCATCTGGGATCTTACAGGCTTGAAAATAAAGAAGCGGCCATCTAGCTCAGAAGCAACAAAGCCCACATGGAGGAAGCACACCAGCCTGTGTGACCATGAACTGTTGAAGGGATCAGATATCAAGCATCAAAGAACACAAAAATCATGTCATTGTAAATGAGGGTGAGTGCAGAGTGGAGACTCAAAGCCCATTGGTAGGTAACTGGACACCCCTTCCTGAAGGGATGTGGGGAGGAGATAAGCCAGTCAGGGTGCAGGGTAGCAACAATGAAACATGTTTCCTCTAGTTCCTAAATGCTTCCTCCCCCCACTATCATGATCCAAATTCTACTTTACAAATCTGGCTAGACAAGGGGATGTACAGAGAGATCGCCTTGGAGATTGGGTGGATGTTCCCACAGTAGCGTGGAGCCTCACAAGTGGTGGTCAGGCGTTTCCCCCAGTCACTTGTAGGACCTCAGGATTTAGGCTGGGGATGCCCCCACTTTTTATAGGGGAGAACAACCTGTGGCCTGGTGTGTGGGAGAGGACCAGCGTGAATTCCCCAGCTGCTTGCCACACCAATAAGTGGGGGGTGGGAGCTCCCTCAGTTGGGCCTTCAGGTTTGCCCTAGGCAGAGGGGAGTGGCCTGGAGACAGCTATTGTCTTGTGATGGGAAAGAGAGTGAAAGGAGAGGAAAAAGAGAGAAAGAGGAAGACACAGACTGGGGCAATAATGCCAACCAGACTGACAACCACTCACCCACACACAACTAAAATGCACAGAGTAAACAAAGGTGACAACAGTAAAAAAAAAAAAAAATAAAAGAAAACAACTAAAAAGGAGAACCAAATCTGTGGAGGCTGTGGTAGGAAGTAGAGAAGAGCTAGATGGAGCGGAGAAAAGCAGAAAACCTGTAAGAAGAGCCCAATAAAAGGAAAAAGAGAGAAGAGAAAAGGAAGGAAGAGGAGAGAGTATTTTTTAAATGGTTAAAGAAATAACTGACCCTGTGTTATGCTGTGTGTAGCTCTGACTCGTCCTGTGTGCAGTACTGTCTTAGGGGTCAGGCTGCCCACTAGGAGGACAGGGTTGCCCTAGGCAGAGTGTAGGGCTCTGGAAACCAGCAGTGGTATGTGCAAGCAATGAGAGGGAGCAGAGAGAATCGTACAAGCTAAGAGAGAGGTGAAGAAAGCAAAGACAGAAAGAGGAAAGAAAGAAAAAGAGAAAGAAGGAAATAAATCCAACTGAGTTCACTAAGGTTGGCTGTGATGGTAAAGAGCAAGGAGAGAGAGAAGGAGGAAATAAAGTATAAAGTAGTAGCTGATCCCTGATTGCTTGGATGAGGGGCCAGAGGGGTTTAGACACTGCTCCAACATGGCAGGTCAGTGTGCCCTTTTAATGCCGGGACCCAGTGGTGCTGGGCAGAATTGCCCTAGTTGACGAGATCACCTTAGAGGCATGACGGAGGTTTCTTCAACGGTGCAGCGCACTGTAGGTGTTTGTCCCAGGTGCCTTGTGTGGTGTACAGCACTCCCACACAGGGCAGGCTGGAGTGCCTCCTGCTATTTGGGTTGATTTGCCCTAAGTGGAGGGAAGTGACCTGGAAGCCTTTAGTGGCATATGAGAGGAGAGAGTGGGAGAGAAGAGGAAAAAGAGGGGAAAAGGGGAAAAAAGAGGGATAAAGAAGAAAGCGAGTAAATAAAAGCCCAACACCAACCTGAGCACGTTGAAACTGAGTGCGGTGGAAAAGTTAGAAGGGCTAGTGAATAAAGTGAGAATAAGTAGAGCAGTGGGTAAGGAGGTAATGATACTTGATCACCTGTCCTTGAGGCCAGAGGAATTCCAACTCTTCCTCAAGGTCATGGGGTCATGGACTTGTAAGGTCTCTCTCTCTGGCCTAAATTCCAACCCCAGTCCTTGGCTCCCCGCGAGAAAAATTTCATGCGGAAAGCCGGGCTCATGATCCAAGTGAATTTAATGAGAGTTAAAAGAAGCTTCAGGTTTTACAAGGCACCCATAGGATTCCTTTGACCATGGGGCCTGGCAGAGACTGCCTCAGGTCATGCAAGGATCTCTCTCCTCCCAGGAAGAAGACCAGACCACCCCTCTCCCTTCTGGTTCCTGCCTTTTCAAGGGTTCCCGGGGAGGCTGGTGAAGGACCCCAGGTCAATCCCATTGGCTGAACTGCAATCATCTGGCCCAGGTGGGCTGCTCCAGGTGCAACATCCATCGGAGCCCACGGGCAGGAAAATCCAGCTTTCCTATGCTGGCTCTCCTGGGCATGCGTTAATGGACTTTCCCATCCCTGATGTAGGGTTCCACAGATGCTGTGTGAGATTACTTCAAAAGCAAGATCGCGCCCGTGGCCAGGGGTCACTTGGGTGCTGGAGTACCTGCCTTGTGCTGCATGTAGCACTGCAGCAGGGGCTGGGAGGGGGCACTGGGGGGCTCCCTCAGCCCCGTCTAGGGCTCCAAGACCGGCAGGGCCTCCCCAGCTATGTGTAGAATCACTGAGAGGGAAGCTTGTTGTCCTATCTAGACTGCTGATGCTTCCTAGATCAGAGGATTTTCTTTTTTATCCCTCTGGCCAGCTAGAATGAAATTGTCTCCCACAGTCTCTGGGCTACAGCTCAGTGCTGTTTAAGGCTGACACTGCTACAGCGGGTCTTTGTTATGGTAAAAGCTGCCAGGCCCTGTGGCTGAGTTCTGGCATTCCTTAGCTAGGTTGCTTCTTATGCTGATTTATGTTAAGGGACTCCCCTATGTGGTGCTTGGAGCTGAGCAACCAGACTTGGGTTTGAGTTTTAAACCAATCATTTATGTTTCACCCTTAAAAAAAATTCTACTTGTGATGTGCTCAGATTTGGTGGCTGTCAAGCTGACCCCCAGAGGGGGAGATGCAGCTTATCAGGGGGGTTGTTTACTAGTCGGCCAATTGGAACTAAATTTGCTCCCTGGACTCCCGACTTTCTGCCTTTTTCTCCCACACCATGATCTTCCTAAGGTAATAATATATTTTTTCTTCTACTCTAAATTATGGCTACCCACCACCAACCCCTGACCGTGAGCTCAAGGCATCCAACCACATGGAGAGCTCAGTGTGGGGTTCCCCTCGTGTCTGAGATTCTGCCCCCTCTCAGGGCGTCCACCTGCAGGGATCCCTGCTCCAGGCAAGGGCATATCTGGCAGCTGCCACTTCGTCAAAATTATAGTGCTTTAAAGCATTCTTGGTTTGCTTTGTGAGTGGAAATCCCACAAAAGAAGGGGTTCAGGAGAAACCCTGTTACCCTAGTTCTAATTTCAGAACTCCACCTCCCCGTTTCCTTCACCTAATTTCCTATTTTTCTGGTCTGGCAGCAGGAGCTCCAGATAGATGGGTCCTATCTGGTCGCCATTTTCTCTGAATCCCTCCATCTATTTCTTTTACACTCTTAAAAAGTACAAAACATTTACTCTACAAGCGCAAACAGATTTTCAAAAGCAGGGAAAAACCTGAACGTTCAGTACATGGTTCAATCGTCTTTTCATCTCTGTGCCCTAACTATGCTGAGCTCCATGGAACTGCATGGAGGGGAGCTATTCTGGCGTCATCGAGCCAAGTGAGTGTTTTGAATTACCTCAAGTGAATATTTGACTGGAAAGCATAGGGTGTAAAAAAACCCTGAAATCAGATGGTGCACATCCGTCACAAAGAACAGGGCCTTGTACTTAAACCTTTTTTTCTGAAAATAAGCAGCCATCTAAGTGAGATATCAACTAAGTCCGCCCAGAACAAGCAGCACAGCCAGTGTGATGCCAGGGTGATAAATAATAGAATCTCAATCTGCAGGTATGAACAAGAATCAGAGCTTAAGTTCGGAACACCCAGTTTGCAAAAGGACTCAAATGCACATGCGGGGTGAATTCCCTCTGACCACAGTCCATGGACATGAACAGATACAGTTAAGTTCAAATGTAACACCTGATCATTTGATCTCTTCAGACTAATTTTAATTTGGTTCCAGTTTTTAGTATTTTTCACTTTCTGTTCGATTGAGGTTTTTCTCTCTTTTATCATTGTTAGTTTTTCTTTTCTACTTGTTTCTTGATTTTGTTTTGTATTTTTTTTAATACATATGAAATCCAGGAGAGGTAAATCCAGAGAGACACTAACAGAATTAACAATCACCTAGGGACAGGCAGGGAAGATTTGGGGGAGTGAGGGGGGGGCTAACAAAAATGAATATAAAAGAAGGAAATGATGTAAACCTGATTGTGGTGAGGATTACACAAATCTTAATATGACTGAAGTATTGAATGATATATGTGAATTATATGAGAATTAAAATAAAACAAAAGCTGAGGTCAGAGATAGGGCAGCAATTTAGCCCTGAATCTCTTGGTGAAGATTGAATGTCATTTTGTGCCAAGAGCCCATTTTTCCACTCATGAAGTTTGGGGAACCGGCCATGCTCCTTCATCACTTTTCTTACCTCAATAAATGGGTACAGTTCACTCTTCTCCCTTTTCTTCTCTGTCACATACTTTGCAGCAGTCAGGGGAACAGAACTTACAGTCCTGAAAGGGATCCATGAGTGTTAGTCCAGGTAGACTAGAGAAACAAATCCACACTCAGATGTGTATAGGAAAGACCTTTATATACAAGAACAGTTGTATATTGAGAAAGCATTCCAGCCCAACCAAGATCAAGTCCATAAGTCCAATATTAGCCCATGTCTGATATCAATCTATAATGTTCTCTTCAGACTCATGAAACACCTTCAATGACCCCAAATGCAGGAAGATCACAGGTCAGTAGTTGCAAAGTCTTCTGCATCCAGTGGTGGTAGAAGCATCTCAGCTTTGGCAGGGTCTCCATGTGGCTCCTCCAGTTCCCAGGGCATGGGTTCTATCAGTGTGGTGCCATGTGTCTTGTTAGTAGGACATCTCTCAGGGAATGAGCAGAAAGATAGTCTCCTGCCTCCAAGGAGGAAATACCAGATTTCCCAGAACCCTGACGGGAAGGCCAGGCCCACAAAGAGGCCTCATTGGCCATAACCCAATAGAGAGACTACAGTCTACCCCTTCACTCTTAATCCTCTCAAGTCCCAAATTGACACCAGATTGTATAACTACAACAGACCACCCCTTGTCCATTTGACATTTTCACAAAATTCTTTAGCCGTATATAATTTCAAAACAATAATAGAATCATATCAGTATCTAACAGTATAATATGAAAATGCATACATTTCACTCCGTGCCACCCTCCTTTAAACATAATATTCTGTAAGTGATGAAACAAAAATATCCTATGCTTAACAATTGCAGGTAAGGTACACCCACATATTAATCCTATAATTCTATGAATATATTCCAGTATCTATGAAATCTTGTAAGCTAGCCACTTCACGCCTTTATCTGGCCCATTTTGGCTATCCAGTTTCTCTACTGCCTACTTCCATCAACCCAGTGCTCTGAGGAGACAATCATATTCTTCAATATAAAGAGTCTTCATGCCAGTTGGAACCTTGTGAAGTCCACATCCACAAGAAAGTCAAAGCAGGACAGTTCGTCTATACAGTCTGCAGCAGTATATACCAGTGCACAGGCTCAACATTCTTCTCTTCATCTGGTCGGGTTCGGGTCAAGTCAATGTGGGCTCCCTCTCTTGGCCTCACCTCAGTGTCCATTGGTCGCATTGCCTTTAGGCCTTGGCCCCATCACCAATTCTCCACAACTCTAGTCCCCTCAGAGTAGGTCATGGACTTCAAACGAGTCAACCTGCTCTCATCTTCTTCTCTACTGCCTGTAAACCAGGTCCACGAGTGTCAGTGGTCAGAATGAACCCCCTGCTCTATTGCTGCTATTCTGCCACTTTCACTCAACAAGCAGATCCAGGTGGTCACCTAGCAATCATTTCAGGCTTCTACAGGCTCCCTTGAATGTTCAGTACTAGAAAGGAGTTTCTTCAGGCTTTGAGATTTTTTCCAGTTTCTGACAAAAACCACTATTCAAAATTCAAATATTACAAAAGTTCCCTTTTAATGCACATGAAGCTCTTCCTCACAGTGGGAGCAGTGCACAGAAACGGACCTTGATGCTGGGCTGCTCTGTGCGTGCATTGGTCAGTTGGGAGCTGCTGATTCACAGATTCACTTCACGTGGATGAAGATGCTTGTTTGCTTCCCCGTGAGTTTATCGCGCTTCAACAGAGAAGAACCCTGTTCTTGGGTTTTGCCTCTGCCTTGCTCCTAGCACCGCTGGAATAGAAAGATTACAAATGATTTTTTTGTTGTTGTTTTAAAAAACAGAAAAGAAATGCCGTGTACCTGTTAGGTAAGTAGAGGCAGAACTGAGGGTGGTCGCTGTGCATGCCAAACCTCCTCCCCATCACAGACAGTTGAAAGCTGCTTCAGGCTGGAAAGATGCACACATTTAGGTCCTTGTGACAGGAAGCAGGTCAACCTGGGCGGGCCCCCATCTAGACCAGGTGGGCTTAATTCAGTCAATGGGGTCAAACAGTACCGTCAGCCATGCCTACCAACAGGGTATGGGTGGGGGCCTCCCACCAGCTGTCATGCAACCCAGCGAGCGTGGGCTGTCCAGTCCGCCCCCACCCCCCACGAGCATATTTGCCTCTTCTATCCTTTATAAAGTCACTTGGATCACAAACTAGGTTTCTGCGTCAATTGGTTCTTGTGTGAAGCCAAGGAAAGAGGTACATTTCTCCCAGAGAGAGCCCTCACATAACCAAATCAGATTATAGCCTTCAGTGTTAGGGTTCCAACGAATTTTGGGGGAATATCTCAAGTGGTAGTGGTAAGGACACAACTCAATCCATATTATCTCTTTATTTTGCTCAGCCAGATGCTTGCCCTTTGAGCCTGAATTGTTGCAAGGCTTATTACCCCATCAAGTGTTCCCAGAGCAAGCCCTAAATGGGCAGTAGTCACACACAAGGAAGATTTGCAGGGGACACTGTTAAGAATGATTAATGCTTAAGTGTTCCTTGTCTCCCCAAATGTACCATCTGGCAGAAAATTTGTTAGATCTCTCTCCTGGGAGAGATATACCTCAGCTCTTGAATAACTCTCCTGGTCATAGAAGTCAAATTCCAAGCTTTTCATCCAACATTCATAAAGCTAAATAAATGTTACATAAACCTAAGTTCTCTATCTTGGATAAGACAAAGTAAAACCATGACTTGAGAAGGTTTTCATTGAGGACAGAGACAACTTCAGATATTCTAAGCCTATGAAATTGGTCATGATTCAGGCAACTTGCCAAGGAAGCAGGTAATACCTAGGTGGGAGGTGGAATGAATAAGAACTTGCACTAAGATTCCATTCCATCAGGTGCAGCTGGTGACTTTGGAGGCCCAGAGCAGGCAGTGGGAGAGAGAAGACCAGAGCAGGGGAGGGATGTGATGAGCTGGAGGGTAGAGGGAGGGATTATGTGTTGTCCTGCTGTCACCTCCCACCCCACTGTGACCCTTTAGTGATGTGGGCCCAGGTTTGTGATGCAAGTGGTTTTGAAGCCAGAGGGGACTCAGAGTGCTCAGTTGCCTGAGTGCAACCGCTGTATCCAGAAGATGGAGGAGATTCTCTTTCTGCTGGAACAGAAAAGTGCTTCCTGGCTGACCTACCAATACCCCACCTGGTTCACTGTTTTGACCTTGGGCATCCTGTATGGAGTGGGTTGCTTCTTCCTGGTCCTCCCCTTCCTTCCAAATACTCCACCTGTGCGACCACCCAGGAAAAGGATAAAGGTAAGAAATTCTCAACCCAGCCATAGGAGAGATTGATTTTTCCTTGTTTTATAAATTTTTCCTTTCGTAATTAATTTCCTGATAGGGGAAATCTCAAGAAAGAAGAGACCATCAGCCCTGGCTTTGGAATATTGATGAGGGCTGGTGCGTCCTTACTCACTCTTAGGACTTTGTTCACTGCATTGGTATCATTTTATCCTTGCCGGCTTATGTTGATTTTCATTATTTCTGTTGGCTTTCCCTGTTTGTGAAGCACAGGAGGCGTGGATGCATCATGATCATGGACACAAGGGTTGACAGAGTTGCAGGTGGAGAGATCTCATGGCAGAGGGAGGGATTGTGAGATCAGCAGTGTGGAGAACTTCCCCATCGGGAAGCTAGGGAGTGAAGGGGGATTGATTTCAAGACGAAAAAATGAAGGAGGCCAGAGGGGACAGAGAGCTTTAGACCTGACTGTGATTACACAACTCCTTTTGAAGGCAATTTAACCATGGAGGGGGGGGGTGTTGTTCTAAAATGGATATGGTAATCATTGATTGTACCATTGCCCTTGATCTGATTGAACGACTGAACTATTGACTCGTATGATATGTAAATCATTTGCCAGTCAGATGAGCATTCAAAAATATTTCTCTTTGAAGATCTCAGACCTCCCATCTCTAGTTGTTATAGAGGGCAATAGGTAAAAATCCCCAATATAGTGACGCAGTGGCTAAGGACTAGATGACTAGACATTTCAAAGGGCAGCTCTCATCACTGGGTCCTCAGTCTCTTTCCTTGAGCTCCAGTCTCTGGGCCAAG
Organism: Tenrec ecaudatus; assembly: GCF_050624435.1. Taxonomy (NCBI): domain Eukaryota; kingdom Metazoa; phylum Chordata; class Mammalia; order Afrosoricida; family Tenrecidae; genus Tenrec; species Tenrec ecaudatus. The sequence continues at coordinate 946,830 of NW_027457586.1, read as the reverse complement.
GCTCCTTTTCTGTCTGGGCTAATTGAGAAAGCATGGCTGACCCCGGGGAGGAAGTGGTCAAGGGCTGGCCCAGAGCTTCAGCCTCCATAATCAAAATCTTGCCCACCAGAACACTGAGTGCTGAGAGTGTGTGCTCTCCGTGAGCAGAGGAAGGCTGACGGAAGAAATGCACTCTAGGTCTCACACAGAAGCTGGTTTCTGGGCTTTAGTCATTCCATGGAGATTGTCATTCTTCTAATCACCAGTAAATGCCAGCAGTATGTCACAAAGAACAGACGCAGGATTGGATTCCAGCCTGACTTCCTCTCTTGTGCCCCAGCCTCAGGTGGAGACAAGGAGAAGCAGCAGGTCAAGGGACAAAGGTGACGCTCTGAAAGGTAAGGTTCTGCCCATTCAACCAAACTCTGTAAGCTCTCCTGTCCCCTCCTCTGCAGGATGCCAGTGGCAACAGTCCGTCTCTCTCAGGTAATAATCCTGAACAAAAGGATACTGTGGATGGAAACAGAACCCAGATATTTCCCAGATGTACAGGAGGGGCCTAGAATGGGATGAAGGCTGGCCAAGGTAGGACCCAGTAGGGAGCAGTGGGGGTGTCAGGAGCAGATTCTGGTGGATTTGGAGGTGGAACATTGAGGGGTAACTGCGATAAGCTGTGTAACTTTGCCAAGGTTCAGATTGCTCACTGAGACCCCACAGACAATATTGGAAACCGATGCTCCTTGAAATGCCAAAGCACCTCCTGCCCGTGGGAGTAAGCTATCATTTGACCTTGAGCTTTGGAGAGTCCAACGTCCTAAGTGCACAGCCCGTGTGACATTCCTTTCGGTCCTCTGGGAGGGCTGCACCATAACGGTTCTCTTGATTTCCAGTTTTCCGAAGCTTCCTGCAAGAACTATATGGCGCTCAGAACCTGCGTTTGCGTCTTAGGCAGAAGTAAGTAACCTTCCTGCTTCACCGCGGGGTGCATCTTCCAACCAGGGTGCCTGTGTGGCCTCGGGCTGCAGAGCAGCTGGGATGCGCTGGTTTGGGGGACACTTTCAGGGATGGGCAGAGAATGACAGGAGTCCCGGGCAGTGGGGTGGGGCAGGAAGAGCAGGCCATCAAGGCTTGGGGAGGGGCTGAGCTTGCACCGACCCTTGCTAGCCTGCTAGGTCTCTTGCCCCTTCAGTCCTGGCTGTAATCTGGTCCTTCTGTCTCCTGCAGCCACTTGGGAAACCCACTTGACACTGGCAGCTTTGGTCAACAGAAAGCTCAAGCCCTCTCTGGTAGCTGGCGAAATAGAGGTACGGCTGAAGTCCACGTCGGTACGCGCGCCTCACACGGTTCTGCGGCTCATCCATTCCGGACACCTAGGTCTCAGAACTCCACCCTTCCACGGGCCCAGATGTGCATCTCAACTTCTCATGTCTTACCCGCCTTGAGTCAATCACCAGACTGCGCACATTCCCATGAACCTGACAGTCTTTCACCCACACCACTGGCTCTTCCCTCACCCAGTGCCAAACCCCCGGATTCAAAGGCCTACCTGCAGCCTCCAAGCACTCTCTGGGACTCACCAGCCCCGCACCCCACAGGGACTCATTCTCAGAATGACTTGTTGGCAAGGCCCAGGCAGAGCCCATCTCCACACAACCGCTGCTCCACACCTGCCATGGCAGCCATCACAAGTCAGGATCCCAAAGGCCTCCCTACGGCCTCCCCACCCCAGTGTTGGGCAGCTGCCAAGAACTTACAGCTTCCCTCCTTGGAATACTTTGGGTCTCTGAAAGAGCACTCTACCTGGCACCCCCAAGAAGACACCTTTCGGGAAGGACCCACAAAGAGGCAGGGGGAAGTAGGGAGGCCCACCTTGCTCAACCCCAATGTCCACAAGCTGCTGGAAATAGAAATCACAAAGGCAGAGAAATGGAATATTTGGGAAGAAAAAGGAAAGGGTGTATCAGAATACCATCTGCAGGCCTTAAATATGTTGAAGGCACTCGATGGGGAGCAGATCACTGCACCTCCCCAGCCCTTCTGGAATGCCAGCATCAAAGCAGAGCAGATACCCAGCGCTCAGAAGCATTTTCCACAAAAATTCAGTGAGTTTTTCTGGGGTCTACCTTTTCTGCACAGCGAGTCTCTGGCAGCTGCTCTCAGGGTCTCTGGATCCACCCTAGAGTTTCCCACTGTCTTATTTAATGAAATTCCTAATGCCTTACCAGCTCAAATGCAAGCTAAAGAGTACCCACTCTTGTTGCAACGTCACTCCTTGCCCTACACTGAAGGCCGATTCCAACTTTTACTTCCAACTGCATGCCAAGCCCAGGCCCCACCGCCTGCTACAGTCCTGACTCCGCCCAGTCCACAGCCCCGTGGCCCACTCGCAGTACCTTTTCCTCCTCCTCACAAGAGTCCCTGTGATGAATCCTGTCTTACCGTCCACACTAAGTCCCAATCACGCATTCCAAATTCACTTCAACAGCTGGAAAGCCATTTTTTAAAGAAACAACAGGAAAGTGAGAGTTCTTTACCCTTTATGATACCACCACCCCAGGAAGCTTTTTGTCTTCGCAAACCCACTCATCCCCAGGACAATCAGAAGGTCCAGACCCCAAAGACAGACCCCAAGCTTCCTGGCTGCTTGAAGCAATCGGAGCTCCACCGCCAAGAGAACTTCCCTCAATTGCAGGGGCCCCTCGGCAATGGGACTCTTGAGTCTCTGACACTAAAGCAGCCTCAGGAAAAATGGCCAGGGACTTGTCTGGATATGAAGCAGCCCGAATGCTCCTGCTCAACACCTGGAGACAAGCAGGGGAAGAATGTAATGAAGACGGTGTCCCCAGGAAGATGCACACACCCTGGACCGTCGCTTGCGTGCTGCAGAGCCGGTGTCCAGCTGAGGAACAACTCGGTCAATGGACAAGGGAATTACTTGAGGAAAATATCCAAATGTAATCTATCTCTCTGTGGATCAGGAAACTACTGCCCAAAAGGAACTCCGGGAGCCGACTCAAAGGAGTTAAGTGATTTGAGGATACACAAGGGGATTAACGCAGGAACTTACACCCTAAGGGGTCCAAATAAAATCCTACTGGAAAACACCCTGAATGTCCACATGTGCAGGAAGGTGGAGCAGATTAGAAAGGATCAGATCCCTGGCATTGTTTACTGTTCATGTCTTGCGACCACGCACGCTTTGTCTATTTCCCTGACCCACCCACATGTTGTCAATGTGGCCTCCTGGGGAGAGCTGGAAGATCTGAACACAACGCAGAGCCTTTCCTTTCTCAGCCCGGGCACTCAACAGGTGCTGGACTCGCATATCGTAAGGCTCCAAATGAGGCAGAGGTGGTGCATGCCCCTCAAAGTCCTTGAGCCCACAAACCTCTGTAGGACAAGAAAAGACAACGCAATGTCCTTTCCAAAGTCCACCTGCTTAGCCACCCCTAAGTATTGAACTAACCTAGTAACTGAGGCTGCCAAGGTCCTGGGAGAACCCTGTCAGGCAGACTGGGGAGAGAGAGTGACCACAAAGAAATCAAGCCCTACCCTGGAGAGTCCTTTTGCTGATTGCTCCCCTACAGAGGAGCCTGTTCAGGGAACCCCAGCCTACCCCCCACTTGATAATGACAGTGGATGCTCATTGGCCCTCAGGCAGCCGTTTCCAGCCTTCATGCCCAGTATCCTTGGCAGAACCTTCCAGAATGAAAGTGTCCAGAGAGAGAGCCTAGAGCAAACCTCAAATCCAGTACTGACCAGCAAGGGGTCAAGGAAAGAGGGTGCTAGTTGTGCCCCAGGAGGCCCCAGATTGGAAGTGAACTCTGAATGTCCATCTTCAAGAGCCAAAGAGACAGGGTTGGTGGTGGTCAAGAAGTCCTCTTCAATAGAGCTAGACGATAGAGACACTTTCAAAACCAGTGTGCTGGCAAAATCTCAAACCAATGATGTGGACCGGGGGTGCTTCGAGGCTCTAGGATGTAGTAAAAGTTTCCTGCTACCTGGAAAGTGTGCTCCAGTTCCTGAAAAGCCAAGCCTTACAGCACGAGTGTGCAGTGAGATTAAGCTCCAGGTGGAGGTAGAGGCAGAGGATGGTTCTCCATGCTGTCCTGTTGACGGGCTCCTTCAGGACTGCACCACTGATGTGCTCACTGCCACCAATGTTTTGCCTTCTCAGGTGGCCCATTGCCGCCCCCAGCATTTGTTCACTGGGGATAAGCCAATATGTCAAGGGCCAAGTGGCTTCGTGGTGGCTAGAGCAAGTTACATGGGGCAGCAGAAGCTCAAAAGCCCCAACCTTCAGGACCCCTCGACAAGGAGAAGGAAGGATGCTGTTCCCACTGACAAGAGGGAGACTCATAAATGGCCCAATCCAGAAGAGCATGGAAAAGGATTAGCGGGAAGAGGCATCTCCCAAGTCTGTGGGTTAAGCCAGCCTGTGCAAGACAAGGCATTGGCTGAGTGCCTTGAGATCAAGTCCTCACAGCTCCCACCAGAGAAGGGACAGCTTCCTGCTGAGGGCCACAGCAAAAAATGGAGGAAGCACTTTGTCCAGTGGATTTGCTCCAGCAAAAAATCTACAGGACACGGTGATCCTTTGCAAAAAGGAAAGCCCGTATTACCCTGTGGTCACAGCCTTGGGCCCCTTCAAAGACAACCAGTGTCTCCTAACAAGGTCACGGAGGCTCAGGTGCTCACGACAGATGTTGGCCAAGTCCTAGAGGGGACACCAGGCTGTCATCAGGAGTATCTTGCGTCAACGTTATGTCCACGAAAAGAAGCGCAGGCCTCAGTTAATGGATGTTCCTCCAGCTGCAGGGCTCCTTTCTTTGTAGAACACAGGAGAGTGGCAAGTGTGAGACCCTGCCTCCACCAGGCGATACCTGACTGCCAGAGCCTTCCCACCACGAGCACCTGTATCAGGGATGTATTCACAAATTTCTGTCCGTTCAGGGGATTCAATATCAGAAGCCACACTCAGGCATTGCCCCCCAGGGTGTTTGTGTGCCCAGTCAGCTTGCAGCAGCAGAGGCGGAGGAGGTGGGCTTACTCCAGTTACCCTTACCACTGCCCACGTCACTGTCTTCGAGAATATGTCTTATCTGGCAAATTAGAAGACGCTTCTTCTGCTCTGATTAGTAGGAAAGTATCCATGCCAGCCACTTTAGCCTGTTCTGCACAGGCTAATGGCTTCTCTCAGCCATGATATTCATTGTTCCATAATAGAGATTTTCCCCCTCCTACATTAAAGTGTGACTTCTGTGCTGCATGGCGGGATCTAGAGGGGGTGTCATGTGTGTTAGTCTGTGTAGACTAGAGAAACAAAATTCATACACTCATATTTTATGAGTTTTATATAAAGGTTAAGTGAACATTGAAAAGCATCCCAACCCAGTTCAATCTAAGACCACCAGTCCAATAGTATCCCATGTGTCTGACACCAATCTACAAAGTCCTCCTCACAATCCAAAAACACACGGGGAGACAATGACTGCAGGAGGAAATTGTAGTCCGTGCGCTGGCAGGTTCTCCATGAGGCTGCTGCAGAAACCAGGGCTGCAACAGGGTAGGTCCATGCGGCTTCTCCTCAGGGATCTCCCAGGAAATGAGTCTTTCCAGCTGCTTTAGGGACCTAACAAATGCATATCCACCCTGGTGGCACTATCAGAGAGCAAGAGACCAGAAAGGCTAGGCTCACAGAGCCATTGATCTCCCTGCCCTTCAATTAACCCCACATGAGTTCATTGACGAGGTTGGCATAATATACCTTTAACTATGTTAGATACTGCGTCTCCTTCTCTGAGTGCTAGCTCTGACTTCTCAAAGGGCAGGGCTCTGGAGGAGGTTTTCAGCAGTGTTTCCCACCCACTTCCATCCCAAGTTCTTCATTTTGCACCTCTTATGATTTATGGTAACACCCCTACTGTGAAAACCTCAGAAGGTCCCAACACAGTGAAGAATGTTCCCTGGTGCCATTACTTTGTCTTCAACGTTATGTGGCTGCAGTTGATAGGTTTTGAGAGGCGCAATCCAGCCAAGAAATTCCATCGAGGGTCCAGAAGAGGTTTAGACCAAAGTAGCGTCTCATGGTACCAAGCAGGCATGAGACATGTGGCGGCCTGTCTAAGTCCCACATGTGCATTTGATGAAGGCTGCCAAGTTTGGCATGGAGGTTCCGCCTCAATACACCTGTCACAAAATGTGAAATGACATATTTTGCTACCTTTGCCTCTCTCCCAGCCTAGGGTAACCTCCAGGATGGAAGTCCCAGGTCTGACACATGTGGGTGGGAACTGCTAGGGAGGCTGCCAGCGGGGGACTCTGCTCACCCACTGCACCAAGGGAAAATCCGGTTCACAGCTCACATGCCTTCCTCTGTATATAAACCCGGAGAAGGAGCAACAGCTTAGGCTGAGTGGTACAGGATGAGCGTCTGTGTAATAACCACTAATGGTTAGGCACCATGGACACAGGGTAGGGAAGGATACAGTGAAGAAGAATATGAAGCGTTGGACGTAGCAAAGGGGGCCAAAGAGCATGAGGATCCCCAGAAATGACGCAAGACACAAGCGGAGCTAACACAGGCTTACAAAGGGGAATCGGCCAGGTGCTTCACCCCAGCTTTAGCTAGCTGCCCCCACAGCAGAACTTTATCTCCTACAGAGAGCACTGGGTTGGATAGCAAAGGCACAGCTTTCAAGCAGGGAAGGTTACTTTCTCAATACTATCTTTAGTGGGGCGACAAACTGTTATTTTACTTGATTTCCATCTCCTGACTGGGGGAAGGATGAGTTGATAGCCAGGGTGGGGTAGAGTGGGGATGAGTCAATAACAGGGTGCCAGGACTCAGGAAACATGACCCCAGGCTTTTGGGCTTCACACATGCATACACACACGCGTACGCGCTCTAGGAATGTTCTCACGAAACATGACCCCAGGCTGGTGGTCTTCACATGCACACACACGCGTGCGCACACACACACATACATGCTCTAGGAATGTTCTCAGCAAACATGACCCCAGGCTGGTGGTCTTCACACACACACACACACACACACACACACACACACACACACACGCACACACACACACACACACGCTCTAGGAATGTTCTCAGGAAACATGATCCCAGGCTGGTGGTTTTCACACACACACTCACGCGCACACTCTAGGAATGTTCTCAGGAAACATGACCCCAGGCTGGTGATCTTCACACACACGCACACACACACACACACACACGCGTGCACGTGCTCTAGGAATGTTCTCCGGAGAGAGTGGCTTCTAAGGACTGAGTGCTGCAAAGAAAGTCACAACTGGGAGCAGCCTTCCCTTCCCCTAGAGACTCCTGGGAAATCAGGATGTGCACGGAGATTAGACATCACCTGTCTTGATAAGGGAAACCAGTTCAATAGTGGTCAGTGTTTCCTCTGTGCTTCTAACCCAGGGTTTTATTTCCTGGGCACCAGATTATAGAAGAAGGCAGGAGGGCCCCCCAAAATATGATTAGTTGATCCGCTAGAGTAAATTCTCATGTGCTTAAAAGAACACCCCTGGTGGGCCAGGGTTTACTGTTTACTGAACTAAACAGTAAAGGATGGCGAGGAAGACATCCACTGAGCCTTGACCTCCATGCCTCAGTCAGGACACCAAGTGTGTGTGTGGGGTGGGTGGGGACTGACACCAGTGGTGGAGGAGGGAAGTGGACATAGGCCCCAGAGACTGCTGGTACAGCAGCATGATGTTGTTTCTGGAGTCCTGATTGTGCCAAGGCAGCCTCTGGAGTGACTGTGGCAGTAAAAAATCAGATTCTGGATCTGCAGAGCCTGGATCTGGGGCCTCTTGGGTAGCAGGTAGCTTGGGTGTGTTCCTAGAGAGAGTGAAGAGCTGGACACCGGACTCCCCGCTGCTGAACCCTACCGTTCGTGCTAGGTAAGTGCACGGAGATGGAGAGAAGACCCTGAAAGAACAGCAAGGGGTGCATGGACCAAGCCCCTTCCCTTTCCCCTGCCACCAGGTCCTCTTATATGGTGCTGTGAGGTCAAACAAAGGGAAGCCCACTCAGACCTGCAGAGACCTCAGCGAAACAACTGCCCCCCACCCCCCACAATTCAGCAGACATCTCACAAGGACACTCACACATACCCGAGAGAGAAACCTCACACACATACTTCCTTGGAGACTTCCAGAGAGACTCAGAGGCCTCGCACAGAGACTTCATATGAAGTTCTCAGCATCCTTTATGGAGACTTCTCAGAGACCCCACAGGGACCTCACACAAAGCCCTCCCACATAGCTCACTGCCAGCATGGGAGAATTAGCAGCCGCTGTCCACCCCTGAGCTCCTGGAAACTTTCACACATTGTCTGCAGTGCCCCCCATGCTTGTGCATCTTTGTCCTCATAGCCTTGCTTGGGAACAACAGAATCACAAACTGCACGTAGTTGTGTGCAAATTTTTTCCACTGAAACGTTTTCACTAGCCTGAACTCTGAAGTGTAGTTTACAATTGAAATACAAGTAAAACTGCCAACACCAAATGAGAGTGTGATTCTAGATGGTGTGCAGTCAAATGTCGTACGCCACACTTTTACTTTTGCTTCGGACAAATTCTCTAATTGGTGGGGAAGTGACTGACTACTTTGGAAGCAACAGAACAGTCCATCAAATGGGCTTCAGGACTCAAATATATAAATAGACATCTGATCTGAACTCAAACTCATTCCCCAAGGGGCTCATGAACCTAATTTTTTTGGAAGAGTGAAGGAACCCACATGAAAATAACAAAATGTACATCACATTGTGTCTGTCTGGCTTAATTTCTCAATGAAACAGCTGTCATATCTGAAGATATTCAGGGCAACATTCCTTTTATAGCTCTGTCGACATAATTAATATGATTTTTCTGTGAAATGTAATATTTCTAAGTTATGCAAAGTCCTAATGTTTATCTACCACAACAAACTGATAATATTTCGAAGGATGAAGAAATAGATCAAGAAATAATAATTAATGAAATACACATTTTCAGGTAGTACCATTTACAATAGCCAAGCGTAAATGAAAATATCTATATCTATACTTGAATAAAAAAACAACAGATTTATATGAGGAAAACTACAGAAATTACAAGAAATCAAGTGTGACCTCAGCAAATGGGATAATATCCCATGCTCCTTGACCAGACGACTCAATGTAGTACAGTTATCAGTTCTACTCAAGGCACTAGACAAGTTTAATTCACTCCTGATAAAATTACCCTCATCTTTCTTCAAAGAATTGCAAAACCACTGATTACTAACTTCATATGGTAAGGGCATAGGTCAGGGGTTGAACCTACAAACTTCTCCTTGGTAGAAAGATAAAACTGTTCTCATAAAAGACTTGTAGGCTGGCTTTGAGTTGGAATTTTGGGGTCATTTAGGATTTTTTTGTGGCATGTGATTTTTAGGGCTTTAAGGTCATTTGGGGTCATTTAATTTTTTTGCGCATTAGGGTGGTTTGGGCTTTAAGGGTGTTTTATAAGGTTTAAGGGAGTTTTTAAGGGATTTACGGGTGATTTTTTGGAGTGTATGGGTATTTTTTAGCAGGTAGGGGTGTTTTTAGTGATCTTACAGGGTTTCTTAGAGATTTTAGGGTATTTTAAAATATTTTATGTGTTTTTCCCCAGCATTTTATGTTTTGTTGGGGCTTTCATGTTGTCTTCAGGGCATTTATGTGGTTTTGGAAGTTCATGGTTTGGGAATCTTCTAGGGATATGATTTGGAAGTTCCACATGTTTTGGGAGGTATTTAGTGTGTTATTTGTGGCTTCAGAGTGTTATTTGAATTTTAGGGAATATTATGGCTTTTCAGACATTTTAAGGCTTTTAGGGTGATTTTAGTGTTTAAGGGTGTTTATTAGGCTTATATGTGTTTTTATGGCTTTTAGTGTTTTGTTAAAATTTTAGGGTGCTTAAGGCATTAGAGTGTTTGGGGGGATTAGGTTTTGGTTTTCAGGGCTTTAGGGTTTTGTTGGATTATTTTTTGCTTTCATGGTGAATTCATGTCTATTAGGCTGTTGGACTTTTACAGGGTTTTATAGTGCTTCGGGTTGCTTTGTAGGGATGTTCTTGGGGTTTTAAAAGACTTTTAGCGTGTTTTTAGGGCTTCACGTGTTCTTTATTTTGCGTTTTAAGTCATTTGCATAATATTAGGGCATTTATTATGTTTTCGGGACGTAAGGAGTTTTTTTTTTAAGACTTATGGCGCATTAGGGTGTTTTAGAAAGCCTTTTACCATGTATTTAATGGTCTTAAGATGTTTTAGAGGGTCTTTAGGGGTGGTCTTAGCATTTTAGAAATATTTTAGACGTTTTAGGGTTTTTAAGGCATTTATAGTGTTTTTACGACTTTTAAGGTGTTTTTAGAACACGCCTGACAGGTACACACTATTTCAATCAGGCTCTGGTTAGTGCCTCTCAATCAATTGGTGACATGGGAGTCTGGATAATGGATTACCTTTACTCTGCAGATGAGAAAACTCACTCAAAAAGACACAGGTGTTGACCCACAGGCACACAACTGGTTAACAACAAAGACATATTCACAACCAGTGTTGGGAGCCAGAGCCCTAAGCCCCACATACCTGTCCCCAGCCAAACAGTCAATCTATCCTGAACCATCAAATGATCTGAGCAGATCCTCCCACCCAACTCACCTTCCCATGCCAAATATTTTATTTCAGAAGGTGGCAGTGAATCTGCAGCTCTGAGAGAGGGACATATCTGATCGGAGCACATGGAGCAGATGAAGGGGGAGGAGGGAAATGTGGAGCACATCCTGGCACACCAGGACTTGAGGATGATGTTCCCACTCAGAGAATCCAGTCCACATAGAAGACCACATGGCCAGCCCCACGATGAGACAAGACACCCCTCAAAGACCCATAGCCTTAGAGGGGACAACACTGAAGACACAGTGTGGGAAATGCGCCCGAACTAATCCTGCCACACCGAGGCATAACACTAAGGGGGTACAGCAGAAGAGCAAGAAAACGAAGCATCAAGGTACCCAGGGAATGCCAAAGGATGACTTTGAGGCCAGTACTTGGTACACCAACAGACTGGACTGGAAAACACTCTTAAAGGCCAACAAACCGACCTTGAACTAACGATGAGCCACTTCTTTCTTGTTGAGTTGTTTTCATTCATTGTCATTGGATTTTGGTTGTTTTGTTGCTTTTAGTGCTTGGTTTTGCTCTGTCTTGTTTTGTGTATGTTATTACATCTACAGGTCTGTCTAAATAAGATAGGCTGGACGAACAATCTGGAGGAGAGAAAACAGGACCAACACTTCTGGGGAGACATGGGAGAGAGGGAGGTGTGGGGAAAGGTAGTGGTGTTAAGAAACCCAGAGAAAAGGGAAGAACAGGTGATGCAAATCGGTGGTGAGGGGGATGTAGGAGGCCTGGTAGGGAGTGATCAAGGGAAATGGAACCAATGGAACCAAGAGGAATTACTGAATTACTGAAGCACAAATGAAAAGTGAGCATGGCAGTGGGCCCAAGAGGCAAATCAAAGGGAATAGAAAAGCAAGCTAGGAAGCAAGGGTCAATTATAGAGGTTTAAAAAAAGGCATGTACATATTTAAATATATGAGCATGGGGAAATAGATCTATGTCCCTATATTTATAGGTTTTGTATTAAGGTAGCAGATGGACATTGGGCCACTGCTCAAGGACTCCCTCGTTGCAAAAATACTGTTCTATTAAATTGGCATTCTATGATGCTCACCTTCCCTACACGATCACTGAACACAAAGCAGGTACATAAGCAAATGTGGTGAAGAAAGCTAATGGTGCCCAGCTATCAAATATATAGCATGTGAGGTCTTAAAGGCTTAAAGGAAAACAAGCGCCCATCTAGCTCAGAAGAAACAAAGCCCACATGGAAGAAGCACACCAGCTTGTGTGATCATGAGGTTTTGAAAAGATTTGGTAGCAGGCATCATCAGAACAAAAAAAATCTTATCATTGCGAATGAGCGGGGAGTGCTGGGGACAGACACAAAGCCCATTTACAGTCCTCTGGACATCCCTAACAGAAGGGTGTCAGGGAGGAGATAAACCAAGACAGGTACCAGATAATAACGATGAAACACAGCTTTCCCCTAGTTCCTACATGTTTCCTATCTCCCACTATCATGATCCCAATTCTAATTTACAAATCAGGCTAGACTAGAGAATGTACACTTGGACAGATAGGAACAGGAAACATGGGGAATCCAGGGTGGATGAGCCCTTGAGGACCAGTGTTATGAGTGCAGACTCGGGAAGGGTGGAGGGAGGGTAGGTTGGAAAACGGAAACCGTATACAGGGATCTACATTTAACCTCAACAGAAAAGTGGGTGAAGGAACATCAGACAGTGCAAGATATGAGAAAATAATTAGTAAATTATCAAGGGTAGCTCGAATGGAGGGGGAAAAATGAGGAGCTGGGGCCAGGGGCTTGGGTGGGGTGGAGAGTGGATATTTTGAGAATAATGAGGGCAATGAATGTACAAATGTGCTTTACACAACCGATGTATATATGCATTGTGGTTAGTGTTGCATGAACAATTTAAAAAAAGGTCTGGACAGAGGGCACATGCAAGGATGATCTCAGGCTGGATTAGATCAGCAAAATCACCTCCTGGAGTTGCCTCACCCTGTGTCTATTCCTGAGTCAGGCATGAAGCTTAGGGCCCATAGTCCCAGGAGCTGGACAGGGAGGGAGGCGGGGTTCTGAGGTCATTCCATAGGGGCAATGGCCCTCCTGTCCTGCCGGGCCCACCCTCCTTTGTAATCCTGCTGGCTGGAGCACGGCTTTCATGGAGTCCACACCATGGGAGCTCTACTACTCATGGGGGATTGGCAGGAAGCCTCTGCTTATGCGCACACACCACCACCTAGCTGGAGGATCTCTGTGAACAAAGCCTGAGGCAGACAACAAGCCCACTAATTGATGCTGTAAGAGATACAATCAGCATCCAGAAACCTGCAACTGGGAGTAAGAGGCAGCATACTTGGCCCCAGCCACTCCCACTGCCATCTTCAAGGAGTGACATTCTAAAGCAGAGGGTTTTCAAAAGGCACTGCCAGGACTGTGGAATGAGCAGCTCATTTGTGGACATGGATACTGTGTGATCCAGAAGTATTACCTCTTCCTTTCCATTCAGGTGAGACAAAAAAAAAGTTCCAAATAGAAAGCCATGCATCTAAACAGTATCCAATAGCCACTCATGTGCAGTGCTGCTGCCTCCAAAGAGCTTTCCTAGGTTTTTCTCTCTGTGGACAGATATACCTTGGTCCTTGGCTCTGCATGAGAAAGAATTCACGCCAAAGCCAGGTTTGTGATCCAATTGTGTTTTAGGAGAGATAGGGAGGCATGGTAGGCAACCCTGGTGGACCCCAGTGGCTGAATTGAATTTACTTGGCCTAGGTGGGTCAATGTGGGTGCAGCACCCACCCAGGTGTACCTGGCCTTCCTGACTGGAAACCTGGACCTCTGAGCACGCTCGGTGTGCCACTCTTTCCTGGGTGGCTAGCTTGGCCCTCTGAGCATGTATCATGGACAACCTAGTCCCTATGCTAGCTACCTAAAATTTACACCCTGAAGAGATATGGACCCAAATCTTTGGGGTACAAGGCGACGACATCTTTAGGTCCTTCCTGCTGGCAAAAGGGTGAAGTGGGGCTTTGGGTCCATACCCTTTCTACTCTGCTGGGAGGGGTTGTCCATTCAGGTCTAGGATGGATAAGGTTGAGGTGGTCCAGGAGATGGTGGTCCTAGAGGTGGCACACTTGGTTCAGAGGGCTTGGTAACTTGAGAACTTCTGGAAAAACAAACAAACGGACAAAAGGGTGAACAGTTTAACTGAGACAAGGCTAGGCTTGTGAGGTGGCAGTGCCCTTGAAATTAGGTGAGTGTCACAGGAAACAAAAAAAATCTTAGGATTATCAGGCATGTGTGTTTGTTCGTTCTAAGTATAGGCACGGGAGTAAAAGCATCCACAATTTCCCCTATGAGGGTACAGGGTTTGGGAACTACTGGGTGCACTGAGATCACTGTTTCATTTATGATCCTAATGTTTGGACCCACTGCTAAGAACCATGCTTCTATTTAATCCTATTATCCCTCAATTATTAACTTTGGTCAAACAAATTTTGTTTTCATTAATTACTTTCATAGTTATCTATCTATCTATCTATACACACACATTTAATTGAATGGAATGAAAAGGTCATGCGTTATAGCGTTAAATTGTAATATTGGAATACTACAGCGGGAGTCAACAGGGATCAAAAGAAAGTAAGTGTCTGAGTCATTTTTAATTTTCTTGGCTTCAAATTGAATAAAAGACTTGTAAATTACCCAGAGACCAAATTCCCATGGTGCCTCCTACAACGGGTAGAATGTTCAGGGATGTTTCAGGGCTGGGAGATTAGTAACCCCTAAGTCCAGGATCCCTTAGGGCAGGGGTCCTCAAACTGTTTACACAGGGGGCCAGTTCACTGTCCCTCAGACCGTTGGAGCACCAGACTATAGTTAAAAAAAACCAAACTATGAACAAATTCCTATGCACATTGCACGAATCGGCTACTAAGTAGGACATGCAGAGGCAGCAAAAACACCCTGAGGGTGGGATAAATGTCGTCAGGCCACATGTGCCCCACGGGCCACAGTTTGAGGATGCCTGCCTTAGGGGTTCCTGGGTGCACTGGGGATGAAGGTCTCTACTGCTCCTCAAAAGGAGAAATGCTGTAACTTCTGGCATTTCGGCCCACTTTCCAATCACTTTACAAAACTGTTCCAGGTGAATCAGGGTTAGAAGGGAAAGTGTACCATTCTCTGGCCACCATTCTCCTTTCTCAAATAAAGTTGCATAGTGTATCAGCTTTTGTTTGTCTAGCCTCTGTGTCAACTCTATCCCAATTGGACAGGATTCATGCAAGGGGGCAATTCCTGAGTATGAAGCTGCTAAGTCCCATCTAGAAAGCACAAAAGAAGGCTATGTAGAGCTTGCTGCCTCAAGGTCAATAAACCCCACTTGAGAGCGAGCCCTTTATTGCCCTGAATCTGTTGCCTCAGGAAGATGCCCCAGCAAGAAGTAAGGGATCAAAGACAACTCACTGAGGTCGACTTTAAGTCCAACCATTATTCTAGACAAGCTAGGAGAACCACTGCTTGGAATGGCCCCACGGCCCTCCAAGATGCCTGCTGGCGGGAGCAGACTCTCAAATCTCTGAAGGGAAGGGGCATCTGGAAGCTCAGGGAACCTTAAGGGAATTGGAATTTCTGTCTGGAACATCGTGGCAGTGGAACTGTGTAGTAAGAGCTTTCCCCAAAAGTGCCTTAAGCAGCAACACTGAAAGCCTAAAGGTAACAGTTACACAGGAAGGGTTCCATATGCCATTGGCCTAAGCCTGGGCCACGGAAAACCAGCCTGTAACAAGGAACAAACCTACACTGGTAGAACACTAACACTATAACGCCTCAAGTTTTAAATTCAGGAAATAATTTTAAACATTTTTATTCTTTACTTTCATAGTTATCAATATGTATATATGGCATTCAAATATATAAAACGTGCAATGTTTTTGAAATGTAACCAAATTGTCACATTGATAATTTATAAGTTTGGTACTAGATAAGTTTCAATTAAATGTTATAAAAATGTTGTGCTGGGCATTATAGGGCTAAAGCAGCTTGTTTGAAAAGCCAGGAGAAAGGGAATGGAGGGGAAAAGGGAAATATTTGGCTCCCAGGACAAGGCAGGGCTAACTCCCAGGTCTATTCAACCAGCTCCCTAGGCAGTGCCCTTCCACATGTTTGGGCTGGTGGGCACCATCTTGGCCAGGGTCACAGGCCCCGTTTCCCCATGGCCACAATGGCGGCTATATAGGATCTCTGGGAAAAGCTTAAACAGCCTTGACAAGAGTGAAGCCATTATGAGCTGACAGAAGGCACCATGTAAAGTAAATAAAGTAGCTATGAACTGTAAATGAACTAGCTGATATAGGGGAGGTAGGCTGTGCAGATGTGCCCAAGGGAATGTCCCAAAGGATATGGATGCTCAGAAGATTCGCGAGAGCGACCAGAGCAGTCTTTGTTCAACTAAGAATGACTAACTGCAACACCCTGCTTCTCTACTCTGCCTGCTTGCACACCTGCACATTGCAAAAGTATAAAAACCTTTGGTCAATTAGACTGGGGCTGCTCAGGAAAAAAAAACTTTTTCTGTTGAACTTGCCAGCGGTCGGAGTAGTTTTCTTTCTGGGAATGGAGAGTGGCTACAACATTTCGAGGTGCACCGAGATCCAATTGCCACTGTCTGGGCTTGCTTAGAAAGGAAACCTCCTTAACAGGAGTGCTCTCCCCAGAACTACGGATTTCTGATTTCTCTAGGCCAGGGGTCCTTAAACTCTTTAAACAGGGACCAGTTCACTGTCCCTCTGATCAGTTGGAGGGCCGAACTATCGTTTCAATAAAACTATGAACAAATTCCTATGCTTCCTGCACATACCTTATTTTGAAGTTTAAAAAAAACACACAAACAAACGGGGCACAAACACTCGGCGGACAGGATCAAGGTCCTCGGCTATCCGCATGTGGCTCACAGGCTATTGTTTGAGGACCCCTGCTCTAGGCGCTCACAAAGAGAATGTAGTTTCAGCCCTAAAGCCTGGAGACTCCGCAATTTGTTTAAAGGTGATTGGACAGAAGGAGTTCCTGATTTGCCCATGCAAGACTCGTTTTCCCTTCACCTATTTCTCAGAGTTCATAGTTATGTTTATGGGGAACCAGGACATCCCTATCTGATCCCTAAAATTGATGCGTGGAATGACATTGCCACTAATAAGCCAGCATAAACAAAAGACTTACTTCCTCCTGCAACAGAAAGGGTTCTTGTTTCAAGATTTCAGGAAACATGGCAGGACCAGAAAAAAAATAGACCCAAGGTCCTAAAACCACTAAGGTGGAGGCTGCCCTTCCCCAACCCCTCCCCATACCCCTCCGTCTCGTCTTTATTCCTTTTTGCAGGAGGACTCTGGGAGTGGGAGAACTAGCTTACGACCCTTCATTATCACTGCCACCCTGTCAGGTGCATGGGGCTGGAGAGAGAGAAATACTCATAACTCCTTTCTGAGTCCACACCCCAACATACACTAGGGCTGGTATGGGATCTCGACCGCCCCACCCCCCAAGAAGGATGATTCGGCAGCAGCCATTCTACACTCAAGGCAAGCAGCCCCAACACCTGGGGAAGACCCCTGAGTCCCTTTTTGGGTATATATCCCCTTGTATTCCAGTGATTTGTATAATTGGAATCAACAAAATCCCTTTTTCTGACAAAGCAGGTCTGATTCCTTGATAGAAACGGTTTTCCATATGCATTAGCCCACCTCCAGAAATTGCCAGCAACTTCTCCAGGTGCTGTTCACAACACAGGTACAGTAGCCCTGCCAGAGAGAGGCCCAGTAAGCAGTCAATGGACATGATGGTCAGACAGCAGGCACTCCCCATGTGAGGGAAACTCTTTTTGCCACTGCACGAAAAATGTGAGATCCAAACTCCTTGCAAGGCACAGAAGGCCTAACCAGGTATCACCAGTTTCTCTTGCAGGCCCTCAGTGGAACAGCTAGAAAACCTATGAATTTATCTAAGGTCAGTGAGAATTTTCAGGCTCTTACAAGAGAATGTCTGCGTGCCTTTTTAGAGTGACTGATGGAAGCCTACGGGCTTTATATCCCTAACGGCCTGGAGGCCCCGAGAACAGGAGGGCAATAAGTATTGCCTTTATTACTCAGTCTGCCTCAGACATGAAAAAGAAGTGGGAAGGGTTTGACGGGAAAAATCTTAGTGATTTGGTACAAGTGGCTCAGCGGGTGTGTAACAACAGAGATGATCCTACCACGACAGAGACAAAGAAACTAGTTAAAATACTAGTAATTGCCATGAGAGACCCCAGAGACTCAGGAAAAGGAGAGCATGGCCCACTTACGGAGAGACTGACCTGTGGGCACCGCCAAGCCATGGGGCAGGATCAATGTGCCTACTGCAGGAAAGAAGGACATTGGAAAAATCAGTGCCTTGAATACCCCAGGAGAAGCAGACAACCCTCCAATAGAGAGGACGGGCCTCATCCACACCTAGAAAATCCCAAGCAAGAGACAATAATGCTTGAAGAAGCTGAATGAAGGTGTCAGTGCTCTGTTTCACTTGGTCCCCAGGATCCCAGGCTAACTGTCCAAGTAGGAGGCCAGCCAGTCAATTTCTCAGTGGACACAGGGATTACCTTCTCAGGTTCAGAAAAGAGTACAGGCAAATTGTCAAAAGGAAAGATTTGAATTACTGTCAGCATATGATTGCTTCCAAAAATAACTCACACCAGAAGATTTGCATGGAGGTTAGGTGGGTTTCTCAAGACATCATGATAAAAAATATCTGTCTGCCCTTTGTCCCAGTTAGCCATATGATTTTTATGGCACTGGCCCCTGGCTTGGCTGTTGAGCCATGGAAACTGTTTTTGCAGGACGTGAGGCGGTGGCCTGTGGCCATCAGTGGAAGGACAAAATCTCCACAGTGGTCTTCCTGTTTCAATTTGGAGCCACCTATATCACCTCTCGGACATTATTGTTGTCCTGGGCTCAGAATCGCCACCCCAGGTCTAGAAGGCACCTAACAGATCCACACTATTTGAATCAGGCTCTGGTTAGCCCCTATCGATCACTTGGTGACATGGGAGTCTGGACAATGGAGTACCTTTACTTTTCGGATCAGAAAACTAACTCAAAAAAACACAGGTGTTGACCCAGAGGCACACAACTGGTTAAAAACAAAGCCAAACTTACAACCATTTTCTGGAGCCAGAGTTCTGAGCCCCTCGTGGCTGTGCCCAGCCGAGCAGTCCCTCTCTCCTGGACACACCAAAGATCTGAGCAGATATTCCCCACAACCCCTCCCAAAGATTTTATTTCAGAGGATAGCATTGAATTTGCATCTCCTGGACAGAGACATTATCTGATCAGAGCACACAGAGATGAAGGGGAGAAGGGGAGAGTGGAGCACATCCTGTCCCACCAGACCTTGAGGATGATGTTCCCACTCAGAGAAGTCAGTTCACATAGAAGACCACATGGCCAGCCCCACGACGAGACACAACGTCCCTCAAAGACCCATAGCCCTAGAGGGGACAACACTGGAGACACAGTGTGGGAATTACCCCCAAACTGATCTCGCTACACCGAGGCATAACACTAAGGGGGTACAGCAGAAGAGCAAGTAAAAGGAGCAGCAAGATCCCAAGGAAATGCTAAAGGTGGACTTTAGGGTCAGGGTTTGGTGCCCCAAAAGACTGGACTAGAAAACACTTCTAAAGGCCAACACATAGTCCTTAAACTATCTATGAGCTTTTCTATCTTGTTGACCTTTGTTTTCTTTTATTGTAATTGGATTTTTGTTGTTTTGTTTATTTTGCTGCTTGGTTTTGTTCTTTCTTGTTTTTGTGCATGTTATTGCCTCTACAGGTCTGTCTAAATAAGATAGGCTGAACGAACAATCTGGAGGAGAAAAAAAAACGGAACTAGCACATCCTGGAGGACATGCGAGAGAGGGAGGTGGGAAGAAAGGTAGTGGTGTTAAGAACTCCAGAGATAAGGGAACAAAAAGTGATGGAAATCGGTGGTGAGGGGGATGCAGGAGGCCTGGTAGGGCGTGATCAAGGGTAATGTAACCAAGAGGAATTACTGAAACCCAAAGGAAGACTGAGCATGACAGTGGGCACAAAATGAAAATCAAAGGGTATAGAAGAGTGAGCTGGGAAGCAAGGGCCAGTTATAGATGTCTAAATAAAGGCATGTACATATATTTACAAAGGGGCATGGGGAAATAGATCTATGTCCATATGTTTATAGATTTAGTATTAAGGTAGCAGATGGACATAGGGCCTCCGCTCAAGGACTCGTTCATTGCAAGAACATTGTTCTATTAAATTGGCATTAAACGATGCTCACCTTCCCTACACGATCACTGACCACAAAGCGGCTGCATAAGCAAATGTGATGAAGAAAGCCGATGGTGTCCAGCTACCAAAAGATATAGCGTGTGGGGTCTTAAAGGCTTGAAGGTAAAGAAGCAACCATCTAGCTCAGAAGCAACAGAGCCCACATGGAGGAAGCATACCAGCCTGTGTGATCACAAAGTTTCAAAGGGATAAGGCAACAGGCATCATGAGAACAAAAAAATCTTATCATGGAGAATGAGAGGGGACGGCCGGGTATAGACCCAAAACCTATTTGCAGTGCACTGGACATCCCCTTACAGAAGGATCTCAGAGAGGAGATAAAAGAATACAGGGTATGAGACAGCAAAGAAAAACACAACTTTCCTCAAGTTCTTTTTTTTTTGTTTTTTTTGCGCACCCCGCGGGCGCCCGGTGCCGCCCCCTCCCCGGTCCCGCGGCGGCGGCTCGGGGCCGGGGGGGGGCGCCAGGGGAGGGGGCAGACACGAGGGGCAGCGGTGGCGGCGGCGGCTCCCAGCGCCATCTTGGGCTGATCGATGAATTGAACAAAGAGGATCAATTTCCGATCAAGCGAGTTATCAATGGGGGCCGGGGAGTGAGAGGGACTTGTCCCCGAGTCGGCCCCGCTTTCCCCGGCACCCACCTCCTCCCCTCCGCCGCGGCCCCCTGGCCGCAAGGCAGCCCGGCGCCCCCGGGGAGGCCGCGACCGCCCGCAGCCCCCACCCCCGAGCGAGAGGCCGAGAGAGGAGAAGCCTGACCTGCAGCTGCTGTAAATCAAAGCGCTTCCAATATTGAAACATCGATCACACATTGGCCGCCATCTTGAGACATATTGAGATGGAGTGAGAGGCTGATAGAGAGGGGGCTGGAGTTCAGGAGCCCCCAGGAGGCAGCAGGCGGGCGGCGCCAAAACCCGGCCTGGAGCCGGCCGCCGCCGCCGCCACAGAGGAGCGCGGACTCCTCCTCACGGCACCACCGCCGCCAGGGCAAGCCGAGCCGGCCCCCGCCCCCCCGCCAGCGGCCGAACGAGCGACCCGCCCGCGACCCCCGCCCCTCCCAACCCCCAGCCTCGGCCGGCGGCCGCCCGGCTTGGCGCGGCCCGGCCCCGAGGGGGCGCTGGAGGGCGGCGAGAGGGCAGCCCCGCGGCCCGCCGAGGCCCAGTCCAGGCTCACCTGGCGCGGGGGGGGCGCGGAGGGAGGGGGCCCTGGCGGCGACGGAGCGCAGCCCCCCCGCCCGCCTCTACGCCCGGGCGCTGGGTGCCGGCGACCCGCCGGGGGTCGTCGGTCGTCCTGCTGGGCGCCCGCCCGCCCGCGGAGCCGCCGCGACCACCTGCCTGAGCCCAGACCCCTGCACGGCGCAGGCCTCAGCGCACCCGCGCGTGTGCCCGAAGCCTTGACCGTGGGCGGCCCCGCCAACCGGGGCCTCAAGGACCCAGCATCCCAGAGCGCCCTTGCTGGGGGAGGGCAGGGGCGTGGGGAGGCATCATCCCCTGACCCTCTTGAACTTGCACCCGCCAGCGTCCCACGCCGGGGCCCCAGAGTCCCCGCTCAACACCACCCAGTGACCCAGGGCCCCCGAGCTGTCGCCGCCGACTTGGCACTTAGGAGACATGCTCTCTGGAGGCGGTTGAGGCTTGTCTTGTGGCCAATAATCATCTCCTACGCCTTCCTTTCCAGTCACTAATTTGATGTCTTCACTTAAAGAAATGCCCATAAGTTGAGGTTTCAGAGGAGAGCTCCTTGAGCTCCCCAGACAACAAGGGGGCCGAGTGTCACCGTCATTATCCTGAGCTGGGAGGGAACACTAGTGTTCCGGAGGCTGGGAATCCGTCACTGCCTGCCCACAGCACAGACAGAGCAGGTGCTGGTTATAATTGTTTCTAGACGTCCTGCCATGCTCAGTTGAACGTCAAAGCCATAAACGTTGCCCGACTACAATCAAACTGGAGTGCGCAGACATTTCTGCATCATTGCCGGGTGGAAATACACTGAGTGGAGTTGGATGAGATGGCAGCAAGTGCTTAAGGAGGGGGTGCTGTGGGAATACCAACAAGATGACTGCTAGTCTCCGTTTCCTTCTCTCGTCTGCTTTGTGTTTTCTTTCAGGACCAGAAGAAATGATGCATATGTAAGGAAAAAAACTTTTCATTTCCAGAGGAGTTTTCCACCCCACAATCTACCCGCAGCCTCCTTTGAGCAAGCCAGTAAAAGCTTTTTTTTTTAACCTGCCTTCTCACTATGACAATTTCCGGAGCTGCTATGTGGCTGTGTTTAAAAGTCCCCCTCGGGATCCAGAGTGCAATCCATATCACAAAGGCATCCTCCCAGTCCCAAATAGCAATGTGACCTCATTTCAGAAGGTTGTTCTTGTTTCCATAGACCCAGAATGGAGTTTAAGCTGTTGATCTTGACTGTGGTTGTCGACTCAGCCTCTCATGGGCACCTCATGGGCAGTGGAGCAAACTGTGCCAATCTGTGCTACCATCAGGACTGGGAGAGGAAGCCAACAGTGGTGGGCCATAGGTCAATGTGTGGATGGGGATGATCAGGTCTTTCTTCATTATTCTGTTTCAGTCTGGAAACACCACTGAAGCCTCAGTGTCGTAGCAACACACAAACCTTCACTGACAGTCTGGGGCACATTGGCTGCAAATCAAACCCGGGTCTTCCCGGTGAAAGACGATGAGAGGTCTACCACTGAAGCACCGTGGCCCTCACCTCAAACCAGGGCAGTCATTTCCGGAGTTCAAACCAGACCACAATGCAGGATGACTGAGATTGCCACCAGAATCTGATACTGATGCAGAAAAAAACCTAACTACCATTTTATTGACTCCCAATAGGACAAAGATCTGCCCCTTTGGGGTTTTGAGACTTTAAATCCTTACAGCAGGGGTCGCAACCTGTGGGTCGCGACCCCTTTGGGGATCAAATAACCCTTTAACAGGGGTCATCCAATTCATAACGATAGCAAAATTACAGTTATAAAGTAGCAATGAAAATAATTTTATGGTTGCAGGTGACCACAACATGAACTGTATTAAAGGGTGGCGGCATTCAGAAGGTTGAGAACCATTGCCTTACAGAAATAGACAACCTCATATTTCTCCCACGGACGGGCTAGTCAGTTCAAACCCCTGACCTTGCGATTAGCAGGTTAATGCATAGTCCACTACACCACCAGGGCTCCTAATGATATAATAAGAGATACTATTGTTAGATCTCTCGTGGGAGAAATATACCTCAGTCCTTGGCTTCGCGAGAGAAAAATTCACTCCGCAGCCTGGATTGTGATCCAAGTGAGTTTTTTGAGAGAAGAAGTTTCAGGTTTACACAGGCACCTCAGGGCCCCTCACCCCTGCACAGCTTGCCTAGAAGCTGCTGGAGAGAAAGTCACTACGTGGGCTCCAGGATCCTGCCTTTTCTTTCTTTTCTTTTTTTTTGAAATCGTTTTATTAGGGGCTCATACAATTCTTATCACAATCCATACATACATCAATTGTGTAAAGCACATTGTACACTCACTGCCCTCATTATTCTCAAAACATTTGCCTCCACATAAGCCCTTGGCATCAATCAAGTCCTCATTTTTACCCCTTCCTCCCCGCTCCCCCATCCCTCAAGAAACCTTGATAATTTGTGAGTGGTGATATTGGGAGGGTAGCGGGAGGGTGGTTTGGAAAGAGGGAACCGATTACAAGTATCTACATGTGACCTCCTCCCTGGGGGACGGACAACAGAAAAGTGGGTGAAGGGAGACATCGGAGAGGTCAAGATCCTGCCTTTTCAATTCCTCCATAGGGAGGCATGGTTGATGGTCCTGGTCAACCCCATTGGCTGGATTGAATTCACCTGGCCCAGATGGGCCAATCCAGGTGTAACACCCACCTAGGTGTACCACCCCTTCCTGGCCGGAAGTTTGAACCTGAGCATATGTAATGGATGACCCAGTCCCTATGCTAAGCTACCTAACAGTATTTGCAAGATGCCGAGCAATGTTCTAAGCTTTTTGTATATAATAATTCAATTATTTCACTTAAGAAGCCTATGTGTGGACTCTATTCTTGCCTCATTTTACAGATGAAAAATCAGTGGCACAGGATGATAAAGTCATGAGCCTATGACCACACAGTGAGGAAGTGGAAAGGAGAGATTTGAACCCAGGCTGCAGAGCCCATGCCTTGGGTGCCTACAGCACCACATAGGACACAGGAAAGCATGGAGCAGACTCGGCATAAGACCTTAGGGAGTTGGGAGGACTGTGCATGCATGTATATGCTAGGACTGCATGAGAGTAGCTGCTACTCAGATCCAGAAGAGAATACAAGGCTATTGCAAAAATTATTTTTGCCAAAAGAGGGTGGAATTCTGCATCTTGTGCGAAATCCCCCAACCTGCACATGGCACAGCTACTTCAGAAGGTTCCCAACAATGTGTGCTGTGCGGCAAACCAAACTGAGCTCAGGGGGAGCTGGTCTGTGGGTTTTGTTAGCCAGAAGGTGAGCAGTTTGAACTCACCAGCCACCACTCCAAGGGAGAAAGAGGAGGCTTTCTGCTCCCATGGACTTACAGTCTTTGAAGTGGCAGAGAGCATTTCCAAGCGGCCTATGATTAGGATCTAGGAGGGTGAGGGTGGATGGAGTTGGTTGAGACCTGGCTTCAGGGCATTTCCCAGAAGGGCTTCCTGCAGTGACTCTGCCTTCAGGAATGTCTGGTGACCCTGAGGGCAGCAAAGTCCTAAGCACACTCAGGCAGTGGTTCTCAACCTTCCTAATACAGGTCCTCTTGTTGTGGTGACCCCCTGACCATTAAATGATTTTCTTGCTACTTCATCACTGTAATTTTGCTGCAGTTATGAATTGGACGAGCCCTGTGAAAGGGTCATATGACTCCCAAAGGGGTCGCAACCCACAGGGTGAGAACCACTGCACTAAGGGTTCCCCTTCCGGGCAGCTCTACCAGTGTCTGATGTGCATAGTTCTGTGAGGTGAGAGAAATGAACTTAGTGTCTGCTTCTGGTGACAGTTGATGTGGGTGGGCTTTCTCCCTATGTCAAATCCCTCTCAAGCCATTTGTCACCACAACAGAGGGAGCCACACACATAAAGCAAGAAGAGGAGGCAGCATAGCAGGACGGCAAGCAGAACAAAGATTGAATAAACACAATTCACTTCAATCATGAATCGGGTGCCCTTGAGATGTGAGGAAGACCCCAGTCTAGTGACATTAGATCAGGTTTAGGGATTGAGTGACCGGACCCTCTTGGCTCCCCTCAGCCCCTATCTTGCTTTCCGACTGACCCTGCCCCTTACATCGTGATTGGTCCTTATTCCAGCATGATGGTTGGTTTCATAATCACGACATGTGGGAATGTGTTAGTCGATAGGTTATACAGGCACAGTCTCTGGAATGGGTAAGTGAGGAGGTGTGACTGGTGACATGACTGGTGGAATGGATCATGTGAAGTGATTTGAGATCGTTGTTCAGACCTGA
Organism: Tenrec ecaudatus; assembly: GCF_050624435.1. NCBI lineage: Eukaryota > Metazoa > Chordata > Mammalia > Afrosoricida > Tenrecidae > Tenrec > Tenrec ecaudatus. Next base: position 921,320 of record NW_027457586.1, on the reverse strand, counting down.
TAGGTCATCCAGGCCTCTAGTTGATCCTGGCAGTACTCTAGTTTAAGGAAACAGAATGTTAGGCATTTAAGTCATATTTGAGCTTAAATTTTGAGCAATAGGCTGTGGCTCACAGTGAGAGTCTATGTGGAGACCCTAAATCCATTTTGAGGGGCCACACATTCAGCCACCATTGAGTTCTTTCCTACTGCCGACTGGCAGTAGAAAGCTTGTCCATCAGGCAGTGTGCTTGCGTCCACTCCCCGGGCCAGACTCAGCGATATACGGTCGTGTGCACATCCCAATGAAGGTCCCGCTCATGCTCTCACAGGCCCTCCCGCAACTCCATGAATTGATCCGTCTTCAGGGACAGTTTTGTGACAAAGGTGTTTGTTTTCCATGTCTCATTTAAGCTTTCAGGAGCTCAGGTGGTGATGCTGGATAGTGTTGGACTATTAACAGCAAGGTCGCTGGTTCAAAGCCACTAGTCATTCCACAGGAGAAAGATGAGGTTATTGCTTCCTGTAAAGGTAGCAACTTCAGGATCCCTACACAGAGTCACTATGAGTCAGAGTCAGCAGGACAGAATGGGTGTCATTTTATTTAAGTAACTGTGGCTGTGGGTCCTTCCGACACCATTGGGGCCTCATGCGGATGCTCTCCTTCATCCAGAACAGCGGTTTGTGCCTTTTTCTTGTGTAAAACATAGCAAAGGAGTTCCTAATAAAATATAGTTGAATTGGGAGTCTTTTTTCCCTCAAACAAAGTAAATCCATAAATAGAAATGAGACTATGGTGCTAATAACCAGTTGGAGAGTTGAGAGAGCTGAACTCTCAATCCTGGTAGAAACCCATTGTGACTTTAAAAACTTGCTCAAGGTCATCCATAGCCTATGAGGTTGAGTTGAGCAGACACAAAACAGATGTGTTGGGGAGTAATTGTGTACATTAAGTAAACAATTTATCTTTCTAAAGATTCTGTCTAAAACTTACTTTAAATAGTAAGTTTTCCCCTGGGCTAGGGAAAGGTCAGGGAGCTTAACCCCCTAGTATCCACCCCCTCTCAGCATTCATCATGTTAGGCCAGAGGAGCCAAATCACACCCACTACCCAGGGAGCACTGCTTCCAAAAGCCCATTGCCTGTGCTGGGGCAGAGGGCAGGTACCCGGACCAGAAATGCTGACGGAGTGGAACCAGCGGGCTCAGCCCCCAGCTTCCTGAGAGAGCAGCTGTGATGGTTCACTTTTGGACAAATGTCAATGCATGACTTGGGCAGCACGAAAAGCAGATGTGCAGAGGTTGTTCGCTGTATTCCAGAAGTTCACACACTCCCCGCAGGCTCTTTGGCTCAATGGCAGGAAGCCGTTCGTGGCTTCCACCTTCAATCCCAAAAGGCCACTGCCGTCCAGTGGATTCCAACCACAGTGACCCTATATGGAGTTTTCAAGACTGTAAATCTTCATGGGAGCCAGCAGTCTCATTGTCCCCCTTGGGACAGGGAGCTAGCAGCCCGTTTCACCTCCAGGACCCCTTCCTCTCTAATTCTGGATCCAGTCCCTCCAAATATCCTGCCCTGCCTTTATCTAGGCTTCTTAAATGCGTTCCATGCTGCTTATGTTAGTCTGGGTGCCTTAGCGAAACAAATCCACAGAAACGCGTATGTATAAGAGAGAGTTTTATGTAAAGGGTGAGTGCACATCAGGAAAACATGCCCGCATTTGCTTATGCACCCGCTTTGTCTTCAGCGATCATGTCGAGATAGGCTGGTGGCTTCTTCCATGTGGGCTTTGTTGTTTCTTAGCTAGATGGCCCCTTGTTTATCTTCCAGTCTTTAAGACCCTGGACACTATATCTTTTGATAGCCGGGCCCAGGATGCTTAACCACTACACCACAAGGGTTCATTAGCATGTGACTTATCTCCTGCCATTCACATTAGATGCTCAAAATAGCAGGAAACCAGGTTTCTCCTTTGTGGCCACACCAGGTACTGACAGAACCAAGAACAGAGAAATGCTTAGTTATATATCTTGACTATCATTAGCATATTATATGCCTGGCAATCTGTAAGCCTTCGCTCCCCTGACCTCTCACAGCCTCGGTAAAATGAAGCTAATAAAAGTAGTGCTCTCACTAGCTTGGTAGGAGGTTAAACAACTCACATAAGGGTACACAGCCTATCAACGAGGAGGCGAGATGAGGCAGTGTGTGGCTGCTGAACCCACACCCTTCACAACACCTCCATTAAAATGACTGAGGATGATGTTCCCAATCAGAGAAGCCAATCCACAGAGAAGACCACATGGGCAGCCCCACGATGAGAAACGTCCCTCAAAGACCCTTAGCCTTAGAGGGGACAACACTGGACACACAGTGTGGGAACTGCGCCCGAACTGATCCTGCCACTTCGATGCATGACACTAGGAGAGTGCAGCGGAAGAGTAAGAAAACGGAGCATCAAAGTCCCCGGGGAATGCCAAAGGTGGACTTTGTGGTCAGGGTTCGGTGCCCCCACAGACTGGACTGGAAAACACTCCTAAAGTTCACCACACAGTCCTTGTACTTTTCTTTCTGGTTAGTGTTGTTTTCTTTTAGTGTCATTGGATTTGGGTTGGGTTTTGTTTTCATTTTTGTTTGTTTTTTTTTTCTTTTTGCTGCTTGGTTTAGCTCAGTCTTGTTTTGTGCATGTTATTACCTTTACAGGTCTGTCTAATTAAGAGAGGCTGGATGAACAATCTGGAGGAGTAAACATGTGACCGGCCCTTTCCATTGGGCATGGGAGTGAGCACGGTGGGGGGAAAGGAAGTGGTGTAAAGAAACCCAGAGACAAGGGTACAACAAGTGATGGAAAACGGTAGTGAGGGGGATGTAGGAGGCCTGGTAGGGCGTGATCAAAGGTAATGTAACCAAGAGGAATTACTGAAACCCAAAGGAAGACTGAGCATGTTAGTGGGCACAAGAGGAAAATCAAAGAGTATAGAAGAGTGAGCTGGGAAGCAAGGGCCAGTTATAGACGTCTAAATAAAGGCATGTACATATGTACATATATTTACAAAGGGGCATGGGGAAATAGATCTATGTCCATATGTTTATAGATTTAGTATTAAGGTAGCAGATGGACATAGGGCCTCCGCTCAAGGACTCCCTCATTGCAATAACACTGTTCTATTAAATTGGCATTCTAAGATGCTCACCTTCCCTACACAATCACTGACCACAAAGCGGCTGCATAAGCAAATGTGGTGAAGAAAGCCGATGGTGTCCAGCTACCTAAAGATATAGCGTGTGGGGTCTTAAAGGCCTGAGGGTAAAGAAACAGCCATCTGGCTCTGAAGCAACAGAGCCCACATGGAGAAAGCATACCAGCCTGTGTGATCACAAAGTTTTAAAGGGATAAGGCAACAGGCATCATGAGAACAAAAAAATCTTATCATGGAGAATGAGAGGGGACTGCCGGGTATAGACCCAAAACCTATTTGCAGTGCACTGGACATCCCCTTACAGAAGGATCTCAGAGTGGAGATTAAAGAATACGGGGTATGAGACAGCAAAGAAAAACACAACTTTCCTCTAGTTCTTAATGCTTTCTCTTGCCCCACTATCATGATCCCAGTTCTACCATACTAATCTGGCCAAACTAGAGAAGGTATTCTAGTACCGATAGGAATTTCAAACACGGGGAATCCAGAGTGGATGGGCCGTTTACCAGTGTTATGAGTGGAGATACTGGGAGGGTGGAGGAAGGGCAGGATGGAAAGTGGGAACCGATTACAAGGATCTTCATTGAACTCAAAAGAAAGGTGGGTGAAAATATGACAAAAGAATTAGTACATTTCCAAGGATTGATGAGGGATGGGTGGCGGGCATTGAGGGGGGGAAAATGAGGAGCTGAGGCCAGGGGCTTGGGTGGAGAGTGGATATTTTGTGAATAAGGAGGGCAATTAATGTACAGATGGGCTTCAAACAGATGATGTATTTATGGATTGTGGTTAGTGTTGTAGGAGCCACTAATGAAAAGATCATAAAAGAAACAAAAATAATCTTGGCAGAGGGCTCATGCAAGGATGATCTCAGGCTGGATTAGACCAGTCAAAACAGCTACTGGAGTCGCCTCACCCTGTGTCTATTACTGAGTCAGCCATGATGCTTAGGACCCACAGCCCCAGCAGCTGGCCAGAGAGGGAGGTGGATCTCTGAGGCCATTCCACAGGGGGAATGGTCCTCTGTCCTGCAGGGCCCACCCTCCTTTGTAAGCATGCTGCCTGGGGCAAGGCTTTCATGGAGTCCACACCATGGGAGCTCTACTACTCATGGGGGATTGGCAGGAAGCCTCTGCTCATGCGCACACACCACCAACTAGCTGGAGGATCTCCGTGAACAAAGCCTGAGGCAGACAACAAGCCCACTAACTGATGCTGTAAGAGCTACAATCAGCATCCAGAAACCTGCAACTGGGAGTAAGAGGCAGCATACCTTGGTCCCAGCCCCTCCCACTCTAATCTACAAGGAGTGACATTGCAAAGCAGAGGGTTTTCATAAAGCACTTCCAGGACTGTGGAATGAGCAGCCTCGTTTGTGGACATGGATACTCTGTGATCCAGACGTACTACCTCCTCCCTTACAGTCAGCTGAGACAAAAACCCTTGCAAGCAGAAAGCCATGCATCTGAACAGTATCCACCAGCCACTCATGTGCAGCACAGCTGCCTCCAAAGAGCCTTCCTGAGTGAGAGAGAAATCATGCAGAAGCCTGGTCTGCACTCAAGAGAGTTTTATGAGCGTTAGGGAGGCGTGGTGGGCAAGTCTGGCCGACCCCAGTGGCTGAATTGAATTTACATGGCCTAGATTGGTCAATCCAGGTACAGGAACCACCCAGGTGACCTCCCCTTCATGGCCAGAAATCTGGACCTCTGAGCATGCACAGGGTGCCTCTCCTAACTGGGCTCTTATCTTGGCCCTATGGGCATGCATAACGGATGCCCCAGTCCCTAGTATAGCTACCTAACATTTGCCCCCCTGAAGAGATATGGACCCAAATCTTTGGCGGTACTGGGCGACGACATCTCTAGCTGCTTCCTGCTGGCAAAAGGGGCGAGGTGGGGCTTTGGGTCCATACCCTTCCTACACTGCTGGGAGGGGTTGTCCATTGAGGGCAACTTTATCCAGGATGGATAAGGTTGAGGTGGTCCAGGAGATGGTAGTCGTGGACCTGGCACACTTGGTTCAGAAGCTTTAATCACCCGATAACTTCTGAGAAAAACAAACGGTCTAAAAGGTGAACAGTTTGACTATGACAAGGCTAAGCTTGTGAGGTGGCAGTGGCCTTGAAATTAGGTGAGTGTCACAGGAAACAAAAATAATCTTAGGATTACCAGACATGTGTGTTTGTTCATTGGAAGTACAGGAAGAGGGATAAAAGCATTCACACTTTCCCCTAGGAGGGCACAGGTTTGGGCACTACTAGGTGCAGTCTGATCACTGATTCATTTATGATGCTAAGGTCTTGGACCCGTTGATAAGACCCATCCTTCTTTTTAACACTATAACGCTTCAATTTTAATTTTGGGAAAAAATTTTCTTTTTGTTGTGGACTTTCATAGTTATAAATATATATATGTATTAATATATACATTTTTTAATGTTATGAAAACATCATGCTTCGCGTTATAGAGTTAAATGGAAATAATGGGCTAGTGCAGGATGAGTCAAAAGTGACCAAAATAGAGTAACTGCCTAAGTCATTTTGAATTTTCTTGGGTTCAATTGGAGTAAAGGCTTGTAAATTACCCGGGGTCCAAATTCCCATGGTGCCTCCTACAACGGGTAGAATGTTCAGGGATGTTTCAGGGCTGGGAGATTAATAACCCCTAAGTCCAGGATACCTTAGGGCAGGGGTCCTTAAACTGTTTACCCAGGGGGCCAGTTCACTATCCCTCAGGCCTTTTGAAGGAAAGACTATAGTTTAAAAAAACAAATATTACGAACAAATTCATGTGCACACTGCACATCTTGATTTGAAGTTCAAAAAAAAATAAATGGGGCACATACACCCGGCAGAAAGGATCAACGTCCTCGGCTGTCTGCATGTGGCCCACAGGTTGTAGTTTGAGGACCCCTGCCCTCGGCATTCACCAAGAGGATGTGGTTTCAACCCAAAAGCTTGGAGACTCTACAATTTGTTTAAAAGTGATGGGGCAGAAGGAGTCCCTGATTGACCCACGCAAGACTAGTTTTCCCATCCCCTATTACTAAGAGTTCATAGTTATGGTTAAAGGGAACCAGGATATCCCGATCTGATCCCGTTACTTCAAGTGTGGGCTGACATTGCCACTAAGAAGCCTGCAAATATAAAAGACTTACTCCCTCCCACAAAGAAAGGGCCCTTGTTTCCAAGGTTTCAGGAAACATGGAAGGACCGGAAAAACAAACGGTCCAAGTTCCCAAAACCACATAGGTGGAGGCCATCCCTCCCCATCACCCTCCCCCACCCCTCCCCTCCCTCACCCCTCCCCTCCCCCATCACTCCCCCACCTCTCCTCTCCCCTCCCCTCCCCATCACTCTCCCCTAATCGGCTTTATCCCATTTTGCAGGAGAACTCTGGGAGTGGGAGAGCTGGCTTCAAACCCTTTCTTTCAACCCCCGCCCTATAAGGTTTCTAGGGTCCAGAAATAGAAAACTTCTAACAGGCCCTTATTGAGTCACTCCCTCCCCCACCGACCCCCCAAACTCACCCCCACCCCTTACAAGCATCCCCCCACACACACTAGTACTGGTATGACTTCCATACTCATCAGCCCACCTGGAATGCTTGCCAACAACTTCTCCAGGTGCTGTTCACAACGGAGGAGGGTAGCCCTTCCAGACAGAGGCCCAGTAAGCAGTCAGTGAACCTGATGGTCAGCGAGCGGGCACTCCCCACTTGAGAGAAACTCTTTTGGCCACTACACCAACAATGTGGGATCTCAATTCCTAGCAAGGCCCAGAGGACTTTACCAGGTATCAACCATTGCTCTTACATGACCCTCTGCAGAAGAGCTAGGAAACCTATGAATTTATCTAAGGTCAGTGAGAATTTTCAGGTTCCTATAAGAGAATATCCGCCTGCCTTTCTAGAGTGGCTGAGGGAAGCCTACGGGCTTTATACCCCTAACGGCCCGGAGGCACTGAAAACAGGAGGGCAATAAGTATTGCCTTTATTACTCAGTCAGTCTGCCTCAGACATGACAAAGAAGTGGGAAGGGTTTGAAGGGAAAAATCTTAGCGATTTGGTATAAGTGGCTCATTGAGTGTATAACAACAGAGATGACCCTAGCACGAGAGAGACAAAGAAGCTAGCTAAAATAATCGTAATTGCCATGAGATACCCCAGAGACTCAGGAAAAGGAGAGCATGGCCCACTCACGGAGAGACTAACCTGTGGGCACCGCCAAGCCATGGGGAAGGACCAATGTGCCTACTGCAGGAAAGAAGGACACTGGAAAAATCATTGCCTTGAAAACCCCAGGAGAGGTGCACGACCCTCCACTAGAGTGGATGGGCCTCATCTGCACGTAGAAAGACCCAAGCAAGAGACAATAATGCTTGAAGAAGCTCAATGAAGGGGTCAGGGCTCTGTTTCACTTCGCCGCCAAAAGCCCAGGCTAACTCTCCAAGTAGGAGGCCAGGCAGTAAATTTCTTGGTGGACACAGGGGCCACCTTGTCAGGTTCAGAAAGGAATATGGGCACATTTTCAAGAAGAAAGATGTGAATTACTGTGAGCCTATGATTCCTTCCACAGATAACTCACACCAGAAGGTTTGCATGGAGGGTAGGTGGGTTTCCCAAGACAACAAAATAACAAATATCTATCAGCCCTTTGGCCCAGTTAGCCACCTGGTTATGATATCACTGGCTTCTGGCTCAGCTGCTGAGCCAGTGAAGCAGTTATAGCAGGAAAAGACTAGGTGGCCAATGGCCATCAACGGAAGGACCAAATCTCCACAGTGGGCTTCCTGTTTCAATATGGAGCCACGTATGTTACCTGCTGGACACCATCTCTATCCTGAGGTCATAATTGCCATCGCAGGTCTAGAATGCGGCGCGCAGGTACACACTATATGAAACAGTCTCTGATTAACCCCTCTCGATAACTTGCTGACATGGGAGTCTGGATAATCCTGTACATTTACTTTGCAGATTAGAAAACTCACTCAAAAACACACGGGAGTTGACCCAGAGACACACAACTGGTTAACAACAAAGTCATATTCACAACCAGCGTCTGGACCAAGAGCACGGTGCCCCACAGAACTGTGCCCATCGAGCAGTCAATATCTCCTGGACTCTCAAAAGATCTGAGCTGATACCCACCCCCCCACATCCTTGCAGCCCCAAAAGATTGTATTTCACAGGATGGCACCGGATCTGCAGCTCGCGGAGAGGGACATATCTGATCAGAGAACACAGGGCAGAACAAGGGGGAGGAGGGGAGAATGGAGCACATCCTGGCCCAATACACCTTGAGGATGATGTTCCCAATCAGAGAAGCCAATCCACAGAGAAGACCACATGGGCAGCCCCACGATGAGAAACGTCCCTCAAAGACCCATAGCCTTAGAGGGGACAACACTGGACACACAGTGTGGGAACTGCGCCCGAACTGATCCTGCCACTTCGATGCATGACACTAAGAGAGTGCAGCGGAAGAGTAAGAAAACGGAGCATCAAAGTCCCCGGGGAATGCCAAAGGTGGACTTTGTGGTCAGGGTTCGGTGCCCCCACAGACTGGACTGGAAAACACTCCTAAAGTTCACCACACAGTCCTTGTACTTTTCTTTCTGGTTAGTGTTGTTTTCTTTTAGTGTCATTGGATTTGGGTTGGGTTTTGTTTTCATTTTTGCTTGTTTTTTTTTTCTTTTTGCTGCTTGGTTTAGCTCAGTCTTGTTTTGTGCATGTTATTACCTTTACAGGTCTGTCTAATTAAGAGAGGCTGGATGAACAATCTGGAGGAGTAAACATGTGACCGGCCCTTTCCATTGGGCATGGGAGTGAGCACGGTGGGGGGAAAGGAAGTGGTGTAAAGAAACCCAGAGACAAGGGTACAACAAGTGATGGAAAACGGTAGTGAGGGGGATGTAGGAGGCCTGGTAGGGCGTGATCAAAGGTAATGTAACCAAGAGGAATTACTGAAACCCAAAGGAAGACTGAGCATGTCAGTGGGCACAAGAGGAAAATCAAAGAGTATAGAAGACTGAGCTGGGAAGCAAGGGCCAGTTATAGACGTCTAAATAAAGGCATGTACATATGTACATATATTTACAAAGGGGCATGGGGAAATAGATCTATGTCCATATGTTTATAGATTTAGTATTAAGGTAGCAGATGGACATAGGGCCTCCGCTGAAGGACTCCCTCATTGCAATAACACTGTTCTATTAAATTGGCATTCTAAGATGCTCACCTTCCCTACACAATCACTGACCACAAAGCGGCTGCATAAGCAAATGTGGTGAAGAAAGCCGATGGTGTCCAGCTACCTAAAGATATAGCGTGTGGGGTCTTAAAGGCCTGAGGGTAAAGAAACAGCCATCTGGCTCTGAAGCAACAGAGCCCACATGGAGAAAGCATACCAGCCTGTGTGATCACAAAGTTTTAAAGGGATAAGGCAACAGGCATCATGAGAACAAAAAAATCTTATCATGGAGAATGAGAGGGGACTGCCGGGTATAGACCCAAAACCTATTTGCAGTGCACTGGACATCCCCTTACAGAAGGATCTCAGAGTGGAGATTAAAGAATACAGGGTATGAGACAGCAAAGAAAAACACAACTTTCCTCTAGTTCTTAATGCTTTCTCTTGCCCCACTATCATGATCCCAGTTCTACCATACTAATCTGGCCAAACTAGAGAAGGTATTCTAGTACCGATAGGAATTTCAAACACGGGGAATCCAGAGTGGATGGGCCGTTTACCAGTGTTATGAGTGGAGATACTGGGAGGGTGGAGGAAGGGCAGGATGGAAAGTGGGAACCGATTACAAGGATCTTCATTGAACTCAAAAGAAAGGTGGGTGAAAATATGACAAAAGAATTAGTACATTTCCAAGGATTGATGAGGGATGGGTGGCGGGCATTGAGGGGCGGAAAATGAGGAGCTGAGGCCAGGGGCTTGGGTGGAGAGTGGATATTTTGTGAATAAGGAGGGCAATTAATGTACAGATGGGCTTCAAACAGATGATGTATTTATGGATTGTGGTTAGTGTTGTAGGAACCACTAATGAAAAGATCATAAAAGAAACAAAAATAATCTTGGCAGAGGGCTCATGCAAGGATGATCTCAGGCTGGATTAGACCAGTCAAAACAGCTACTGGAGTCGCCTCACCCTGTGTCTATTACTGAGTCAGCCATGATGCTTAGGACCCACAGCCCCAGCAGCTGGCCAGAGAGGGAGGTGGATCTCTGAGGCCATTCCACAGGGGGAATGGTCCTCTGTCCTGCAGGGCCCACCCTCCTTTGTAAGCATGCTGCCTGGGGCAAGGCTTTCATGGAGTCCACACCATGGGAGCTCTACTACTCATGGGGGATTGGCAGGAAGCCTCTGCTCATGCGCACACACCACCAACTAGCTGGAGGATCTCCGTGAACAAAGCCTGAGGCAGACAACAAGCCCACTAACTGATGCTGTAAGAGCTACAATCAGCATCCAGAAACCTGCAACTGGGAGTAAGAGGCAGCATACCTTGGTCCCAGCCCCTCCCACTCTAATCTACAAGGAGTGACATTGCAAAGCAGAGGGCTTTCATAAAGCACTTCCAGGACTGTGGAATGAGCAGCCTCGTTTGTGGACATGGATACTCTGTGATCCAGACGTACTACCTCCTCCCTTACAGTCAGCTGAGACAAAAACCCTTGCAAGCAGAAAGCCATGCATCTGAACAGTATCCACCAGCCACTCATGTGCAGCACAGCTGCCTCCAAAGAGCCTTCCTGAGTGAGAGAGAAATCATGCAGAAGCCTGGTCTGCACTCAAGAGAGTTTTATGAGCGTTAGGGAGGCGTGGTGGGCAAGTCTGGCCGACCCCAGTGGCTGAATTGAATTTACATGGCCTAGATTGGTCAATCCAGGTACAGGAACCACCCAGGTGACCTCCCCTTCATGGCCAGAAATCTGGACCTCTGAGCATGCACAGGGTGCCTCTCCTAACTGGGCTCTTATCTTGGCCCTATGGGCATGCATAACGGATGCCCCAGTCCCTAGTATAGCTACCTAACATTTGCCCCCCTGAAGAGATATGGACCCAAATCTTTGGGGGTACTGGGCGACGACATCTCTAGCTGCTTCCTGCTGGCAAAAGGGGCGAGGATGGGCTTTGGGTCCATACCCTTCCTACACTGCTGGGAGGGGTTGTCCATTGAGGGCAACTTTATCCAGGATGGATAAGGTTGAGGTGGTCCAGGAGATGGTAGTCGTGGACCTGGCACACTTGGTTCAGAAGCTTTAATCACCCGATAACTTCTGAGAAAAACAAACGGTCTAAAAGGTGAACAGTTTGACTACGACAAGGCTAAGCTTGTGAGGTGGCAGTGGCCTTGAAATTAGGTGAGTGTCACAGGAAACAAAAATAATCTTAGGATTACCAGACATGTGTGTTTGTTCATTGGAAGTACAGGAAGAGGGATAAAAGCATTCACACTTTCCCCTAGGAGGGCACAGGTTTGGGCACTACTAGGTGCAGTCTGATCACTGATTCATTTATGATGCTAAGGTCTTGGACCCGCTGATAAGACCCATCCTTCTTTTTAACACTATAACACTTCAATTTTAATTTTGGGAAAAAATTTTCTTTTTGTTGTGGACTTTCATAGTTATAAATATATATATGTATTAATATATATATTTTTTAATGTTATGAAAACATCATGCTTCGCGTTATAGAGTTAAATGGAAATAATGGGCTAGTGCAGGATGAGTCAAAAGTGACCAAAATAGAGTAACTGCCTAAGTCATTTTGAATTTTCTTGGGTTCAATTGGAGTAAAGGCTTGTAAATTACCCGGGGTCCAAATTCCCATGGTGCCTCCTACAACGGGTAGAATGTTCAGGGATGTTTCAGGGCTGGGAGATTAATAACCCCTAAGTCCAGGATACCTTAGGGCAGGGGTCCTTAAACTGTTTACCCAGGGGGCCAGTTCACTATCCCTCAGGCCTTTTGAAGGAAAGACTATAGTTTAAAAAAACAAATATTACGAACAAATTCATGTGCACACTGCACATCTTGATTTGAAGTTCAAAAAAAAAAAATAAATGGGGCACATACACCCGGCAGAAAGGATCAACGTCCTCGGCTGTCTGCATGTGGCCCACAGGTTGTAGTTTGAGGACCCCTGCCCTCGGCATTCACCAAGAGGATGTGGTTTCAACCCAAAAGCTTGGAGACTCTACAATTTGTTTAAAAGTGATGGGGCAGAAGGAGTCCCTGATTGACCCACGCAAGACTAGTTTTCCCATCCCCTGTTACTAAGAGTTCATAGTTATGGTTAAAGGGAACCAGGATATCCCGATCTGATCCCGTTACTTCAAGTGTGGGCTGACATTGCCACTAAGAAGCCTGCAAATATAAAAGACTTACTCCCTCCCACAAAGAAAGGGCCCTTGTTTCCAAGGTTTCAGGAAACATGGAAGGACCGGAAAAACAAACGGTCCAAGTTCCCAAAACCACATAGGTGGAGGCCATCCCTCCCCATCACCCTCCCCCACCCCTCCCCTCCCTCACCCCTCCCCTCCCCCATCACTCCCCCACCCCTCCCCTCCCCTCCCCTCCCCATCACTCTCCCCTAATCGGCTTTATCCCATTTTGCAGGAGAACTCTGGGAGTGGGAGAGCTGGCTTCAAACCCTTTCTTTCAACCCCCGCCCTATAAGGTTTCTAGGGTCCAGAAATAGAAAACTTCTAACAGGCCCTTATTGAGTCACTCCCTCCCCCACCGGCCCCCCAAACTCACCCCCACCCCTAACAATCAGCCCCCAACACACACTAGTACTGGTATGACTTCCATACTCATCAGCCCACCTGGAATGCTTGCCAACAACTTCTCCAGGTGCTGTTCACAACGGAGGAGGGTAGCCCTTCCAGACAGAGGCCCAGTAAGCAGTCAGTGAACCTGATGGTCAGCGAGCGGGCACTCCCCACTTGAGAGAAACTCTTTTGGCCACTACACCAACAATGTGGGATCTCAATTCCTAGCAAGGCCCAGAGGACTTTACCAGGTATCAACCATTGCTCTTACATGACCCTCTGCAGAAGAGCTAGGAAACCTATGAATTTATCTAAGGTCAGTGAGAATTTTCAGGTTCCTATAAGAGAATATCCGCCTGCCTTTCTAGAGTGGCTGAGGGGAGCCTACGGGCTTTATACCCCTAACGGCCCGGAGGCACTGAAAACAGGAGGGCAATAAGTATTGCCTTTATTACTCAGTCAGTCTGCCTCAGACATGACAAAGAAGTGGGAAGGGTTTGAAGGGAAAAATCTTAGCGATTTGGTACAAGTGGCTCATTGAGTGTATAACAACAGAGATGACCCTAGCACGACAGAGACAAAGAAGCTAGCTAAAATAATCGTAATTGCCATGAGATACCCCAGAGACTCAGGAAAAGGAGAGCATGGCCCACTCACGGAGAGACTAACCTGTGGGCACCGCCAAGCCATGGGGAAGGACCAATGTGCCTACTGCAGGAAAGAAGGACACTGGAAAAATCAGTGCCTTGAAAACCCGAGGAGAGGTGCACGACCCTCCACTAGAGTGGATGGGCCTCATCTGCACGTAGAAAGACCCAAGCAAGAGACAATAATGCTTGAAGAAGCTCAATGAAGGGGTCAGGGCTCTGTTTCACTTCGCCGCCAAAAGCCCAGGCTAACTCTCCAAGTAGGAGGCCAGGCAGTAAATTTCTTGGTGGACACAGGGGCCACCTTGTCAGGTTCAGAAAGGAATATGGGCACATTTTCAAGAAGAAAGATGTGAATTACTGTGAGCCTATGATTCCTTCCACAGATAACTCACACCAGAAGGTTTGCATGGAGGGTAGGTGGGTTTCCCAAAACAACAAAATAACAAATATCTATCAGCCCTTTGGCCCAGTTAGCCACCTGGTTATGATATCACTGGCTTCTGGCTCAGCTGCTGAGCCAGTGAAGCACTTATAGCAGGAGAAGACTAGGTGGCCGGTGGCCATCAACGGAAGGACCAAATCTCCACAGTGGGCTTCCTGTTTCAATATGGAGCCACGTATGTTACCTGCTGGACACCATCTCTATCCTGAGCTCATAATTGCCATCGCAGGTCTAGAATGCGGCACGCAGGTACACACTATATGAAACAGTCTCTGATTAACCCCTCTCGATAACTTGCTGACATGGGAGTCTGGATAATCCTGTACATTTACTTTGCAGATTAGAAAACTCACTCAAAAACACACGGGAGTTGACCCAGAGACACACAACTGGTTAACAACAAAGTCATATTCACAACCAGCGTCTGGACCAAGAGCACGGTGCCCCACAGAACTGTGCCCATCGAGCAGTCAATATCTCCTGGACTCTCAAAAGATCTGAGCTGATACCCACCCCCCCACATCCTTGCAGCCCCAAAAGATTGTATTTCACAGGATGGCACCGGATCTGCAGCTCGCGGAGAGGGACATATCTGATCAGAGAACACAGGGCAGAACAAGGGGGAGGAGGGGAGAATGGAGCACATCCTGGCCCAATACACCTTGAGGATGATGTTCCCAATCAGAGAAGCCAATCCACAGAGAAGACCACATGGGCAGCCCCACGATGAGAAACGTCCCTCAAAGACCCATAGCCTTAGAGGGGACAACACTGGACACACAGTGTGGGAACTGCGCCCGAACTGATCCTGCCACTTCGATGCATGACACTCAGAGAGTGCAGCGGAAGAGTAAGAAAACGGAGCATCAAAGTCCCCGGGGAATGCCAAAGGTGGACTTTGTGGTCAGGGTTCGGTGCCCCCACAGACTGGACTGGAAAACACTCCTAAAGTTCACCACACAGTCCTTGTACTTTTCTTTCTGGTTAGTGTTGTTTTCTTTTAGTGTCATTGGATTTGGGTTGGGTTTTGTTTTCATTTTTGTTTGTTTTTTTTTCTTTTTGCTGCTTGGTTTAGCTCAGTCTTGTTTTGTGCATGTTATTACCTTTACAGGTCTGTCTAATTAAGAGAGGCTGGATGAACAATCTGGAGGAGTAAACATGTGACCGGCCCTTTCCATTGGGCATGGGAGTGAGCACGGTGGGGGGAAAGGAAGTGGTGTAAAGAAACCCAGAGACAAGGGTACAACAAGTGATGGAAAACGGTAGTGAGGGGGATGTAGGAGGCCTGGTAGGGCGTGATCAAAGGTAATGTAACCAAGAGGAATTACTGAAACCCAAAGGAAGACTGAGCATGTCAGTGGGCACAAGAGGAAAATCAAAGAGTATAGAAGAGTGAGCTGGGAAGCAAGGGCCAGTTATAGACGTCTAAATAAAGGCATGTACATATGTACATATATTTACAAAGGGGCATGGGGAAATAGATCTATGTCCATATGTTTATAGATTTAGTATTAAGGTAGCAGATGGACATAGGGCCTCCGCTCAAGGACTCCCTCATTGCAATAACACTGTTCTATTAAATTGGCATTCTAAGATGCTCACCTTCCCTACACAATCACTGACCACAAAGCGGCTGCATAAGCAAATGTGGTGAAGAAAGCCGATGGTGTCCAGCTACCTAAAGATATAGCGTGTGGGGTCTTAAAGGCCTGAGGGTAAAGAAACAGCCATCTGGCTCTGAAGCAACAGATCCCACATGGAGAAAGCATACCAGCCTGTGTGATCACAAAGTTTTAAAGGGATAAGGCAACAGGCATCATGAGAACAAAAAAATCTTATCATGGAGAATGAGAGGGGACTGCCGGGTATAGACCCAAAACCTATTTGCAGTGCACTGGACATCCCCTTACAGAAGGATCTCAGAGTGGAGATTAAAGAATACAGGGTATGAGACAGCAAAGATGAAACACAACTTTCCTCTAGTTCTTAATGCTTTCTCTTGCCCCACTATCATGATCCCAGTTCTACCATACTAATCTGGCCAAACTAGAGAAGGTATTCTAGTACCGATAGGAATTTCAAACACGGGGGATCCAGAGTGGATGGGCCCTTTACCAGTGTTATGAGTGGAGATACTGGGACGGTGGAGGAAGGGCAGGATGGAAAGTGGGAACCGATTACAAGGATCTTCATTGACCTCAAAAGAAAGGTGGGTGAAAATATGACAAAAGAATTAGTACATTTCCAAGGATTGATGAGGGATGGGTGGCGGGCATTGAGGGGGGAAAAATGAGGAGCTGAGGCCAGGGGCTTGGGTGGAGAGTGGATATTTTGTGAATAAGGAGGGAAATTAATGTACAGATGTGCTTCAAACAGATGATGTATTTATGGATTGTGGTTAGTGTTGTAGGAGCCACTAATGAAAAGATCATAAAAGAAACAAAAATAATCTTGGCAGAGGGCTCATGCAAGGATGATCTCAGGCTGGATTAGACCAGTCAAAACAGCTACTGGAGTCGCCTCACCCTGTGTCTATTACTGAGTCAGCCATGATGCTTAGGACCCACAGCCCCAGCAGCTGGCCAGAGAGGGAGGTGGATCTCTGAGGCCATTCCACAGGGGGAATGGTCTTCTGTCCTGCAGGGCCCACCCTCCTTTGTAAGCATGCTGCCTGGGGCAAGGCTTTCATGGAGTCCACACCATGGGAGCTCTACTACTCATGGGGGATTGGCAGGAAGCCTCTGCTCATGCGCACACACCACCAACTAGCTGGAGGATCTCCGTGAACAAAGCCTGAGGCAGACAACAAGCCCACTAACTGATGCTGTAAGAGATACAATCAGCATCCAGAAACCTGCAACTGGGAGTAAGAGGCAGCATACCTTGGTCCCAGCCCCTCCCACTCTAATCTACAAGGAGTGACATTGCAAAGCAGAGGGCTTTCATAAAGCACTTCCAGGACTGTGGAATGAGCAGCCTCGTTTGTGGACATGGATACTCTGTGATCCAGACGTACTACCTCCTCCCTTACAGTCAGCTGAGACAAAAACCCTTGCAAGCAGAAAGCCATGCATCTGAACAGTATCCACCAGCCACTCATGTGCAGCACAGCTGCCTCCAAAGAGCCTTCCTGAGTGAGAGAGAAATCATGCAGAAGCCTGGTCTGCACTCAAGAGAGTTTTATGAGCGTTAGGGAGGCGTGGTGGGCAAGTCTGGCCGACCCCAGTGGCTGAATTGAATTTACATGGCCTAGATTGGTCAATCCAGGTACAGGAACCACCCAGGTGACCTCCCCTTCATGGCCAGAAATCTGGACCTCTGAGCATGCACAGGGTGCCTCTCCTAACTGGGCTCTTATCTTGGCCCTATGGGCATGCATAACGGATGCCCCAGTCCCTAGTATAGCTACCTAACATTTGCCCCCCTGAAGAGATATGGACCCAAATCTTTGGCGGTACTGGGCGACGACATCTCTAGCTGCTTCCTGCTGGCAAAAGGGGCGAGGTGGGGCTTTGGGTCCATACCCTTCCTACACTGCTGGGAGGGGTTGTCCATTGAGGGCAACTTTATCCAGGATGGATAAGGTTGAGGTGGTCCAGGAGATGGTAGTCGTGGACCTGGCACACTTGGTTCAGAAGCTTTAATCACCCGATAACTTCTGAGAAAAACAAACGGTCTAAAAGGTGAACAGTTTGACTACGACAAGGCTAAGCTTGTGAGGTGGCAGTGGCCTTGAAATTAGGTGAGTGTCACAGGAAACAAAAATAATCTTAGGATTACCAGACATGTGTGTTTCTTCATTGGAAGTACAGGAAGAGGGATAAAAGCATTCACACTTTCCCCTAGGAGGGCACAGGTTTGGGCACTACTAGGTGCAGTCGGATCACTGATTCATTTATGATGCTAAGGTCTTGGACCCGCTGATAAGACCCATCCTTCTTTTTAACCCTATAACGCTTCAATTTTAATTTTGGGAAAAAATTTTCTTTTTGTTGTGGACTTTCATAGTTATAAATATATATATATGTATTAATATATTACATTTTTTAATGTTATGAAAACATCATGCTTCGCGTTATAGAGTTAAATGGAAATAATGGGCTAGTGCAGGACGAGTCAAAAGTGACCAAAATAGAGTAACTGCCTAAGTCATTTTGAATTTTCTTAGGTTCAATTGGAGTAAAGGCTTGTAAATTACCCGGGGTCCAAATTCCCATGGTGCCTCCTACAACGGGTAGAATGTTCAGGGATGTTTCAGGGCTGGGAGATTAATAACCCCTAAGTCCAGGATACCTTAGGGCAGGGGTCCTTAAACTGTTTACCCAGGGGGCCAGTTCACTATCCCTCAGGCCTTTTGAAGGAAAGACTATAGTTTAAAAAAACAAATATTACGAACAAATTCATGTGCACACTGCACATCTTGATTTGAAGTTCAAAAAAAAATAAATGGGGCACATACACCCGGCAGAAAGGATCAACGTCCTCGGCTGTCTGCATGTGGCCCACAGGTTGTAGTTTGAGGACCCCTGCTCTCGGCATTCACCAAGAGGATGTGGTTTCAACCCAAAAGCTTGGAGACTCTACAATTTGTTTAAAAGTGATGGGGCAGAAGGAGTCCCTGATTGACCCACGCAAGACTAGTTTTCCCATCCCCTGTTACTAAGAGTTCATAGTTATGGTTAAAGGGAACCAGGATATCCCGATCTGATCCCGTTACTTCAAGTGTGGGCTGACATTGCCACTAAGAAGCCTGCAAATATAAAAGACTTACTCCCTCCCACAAAGAAAGGGCCCTTGTTTCCAAGGTTTCAGGAAACATGGAAGGACCGGAAAAACAAACGGTCCAAGTTCCCAAAACCACATAGGTGGAGGCCATCCCTCCCCATCACCCTCCCCCACCCCTCCCCTCCCTCACCCCTCCCCTCCCCCATCACTCCCCCACCCCTCCCCTCCCCTCCCCTCCCCATCACTCTCCCCTAATCGGCTTTATCCCATTTTGCAGGAGAACTCTGGGAGTGGGAGAGCTGGCTTCAAACCCTTTCTTTCAACCCCCGCCCTATAAGGTTTCTAGGGTCCAGAAATAGAAAACTTCTAACAGGCCCTTATTGAGTCACTCCCTCCCCCACCGGCCCCCCAAACTCACCCCCACCCCTAACAAGCAGCCCCACACACACACTAGTACTGGTATGACTTCCATACTCATCAGCCCACCTGGAATGCTTGCCAACAACTTCTCCAGGTGCTGTTCACAACGGAGGAGGGTAGCCCTTCCAGACAGAGGCCCAGTAAGCAGTCAGTGAACCTGATGGTCAGCGAGCGGGCACTCCCCACTTGAGAGAAACTCTTTTGGCCACTACACCAACAATGTGGGATCTCAATTCCTAGCAAGGCCCAGAGGACTTTACCAGGTATCAACCATTGCTCTTACATGACCCTCTGCAGAAGAGCTAGGAAACCTATGAATTTATCTAAGGTCAGTGAGAATTTTCAGGTTCCTATAAGAGAATATCCGCCTGCCTTTCTAGAGTGGCTGAGGGAAGCCTACGGGCTTTATACCCCTAACGGCCCGGAGGCACTGAAAACAGGAGGGCAATAAGTATTGCCTTTATTACTCAGTCAGTCTGCCTCAGACATGACAAAGAAGTGGGAAGGGTTTGAAGGGAAAAATCTTAGCGATTTGGTACAAGTGGCTCATTGAGTGTATAACAACAGAGATGACCCTAGCACGACAGAGACAAAGAAGCTAGCTAAAATAATCGTAATTGCCATGAGATACCCCAGAGACTCAGGAAAAGGAGAGCATGGCCCACTCACGGAGAGACTAACCTGTGGGCACCGCCAAGCCATGGGGAAGGACCAATGTGCCTACTGCAGGAAAGAAGGACACTGGAAAAATCAGTGCCTTGAAAACCCCAGGAGAGGTGCACGACCCTCCACTAGAGTGGATGGGCCTCATCTGCACGTAGAAAGACCCAAGCAAGAGACAATAATGCTTGAAGAAGCTCAATGAAGGGGTCAGGGCTCTGTTTCACTTCGCCGCCAAAAGCCCAGGCTAACTCTCCAAGTAGGAGGCCAGGCAGTAAATTTCTTGGTGGACACAGGGGCCACCTTGTCAGGTTCAGAAAGGAATATGGGCACATTTTCAAGAAGAAAGATGTGAATTACTGTGAGCCTATGATTCCTTCCACAGATAACTCACACCAGAAGGTTTGCATGGAGGGTAGGTGGGTTTCCCAAGACAACAAAATAACAAATATCTATCAGCCCTTTGGCCCAGTTAGCCACCTGGTTATGATATCACTGGCTTCTGGCTCAGCTGCTGAGCCAGTGAAGCACTTATAGCAGGAGAAGACTAGGTGGCCGGTGGCCATCAACGGAAGGACCAAATCTCCACAGTGGGCTTCCTGTTTCAATATGGAGCCACGTATGTTACCTGCTGGACACCATCTCTATCCTGAGCTCATAATTGCCATCGCAGGTCTAGAATGCGGCACGCAGGTACACACTATATGAAACAGTCTCTGATTAACCCCTCTCGATAACTTGCTGACATGGGAGTCTGGATAATCCTGTACATTTACTTTGCAGATTAGAAAACTCACTCAAAAACACACGGGAGTTGACCCAGAGACACACAACTGGTTAACAACAAAGTCATATTCACAACCAGCGTCTGGACCAAGAGCACGGTGCCCCACAGAACTGTGCCCATCGAGCAGTCAATATCTCCTGGACTCTCAAAAGATCTGAGCTGATACCCACCCCCCCACATCCTTGCAGCCCCAAAAGATTGTATTTCACAGGATGGCACCGGATCTGCAGCTCGCGGAGAGGGACATATCTGATCAGAGAACACAGGGCAGAACAAGGGGGAGGAGGGGAGAATGGAGCACATCCTGGCCCAATACACCTTGAGGATGATGTTCCCAATCAGAGAAGCCAATCCACAGAGAAGACCACATGGGCAGCCCCACGATGAGAAACGTCCCTCAAAGACCCATAGCCTTAGAGGGGACAACACTGGACACACAGTGTGGGAACTGCGCCCGAACTGATCCTGCCACTTCGATGCATGACACTCAGAGAGTGCAGCGGAAGAGTAAGAAAACGGAGCATCAAAGTCCCCGGGGAATGCCAAAGGTGGACTTTGTGGTCAGGGTTCGGTGCCCCCACAGACTGGACTGGAAAACACTCCTAAAGTTCACCACACAGTCCTTGTACTTTTCTTTCTGGTTAGTGTTGTTTTCTTTTAGTGTCATTGGATTTGGGTTGGGTTTTGTTTTCATTTTTGTTTGTTTTTTTTTCTTTTTGCTGCTTGGTTTAGCTCAGTCTTGTTTTGTGCATGTTATTACCTTTACAGGTCTGTCTAATTAAGAGAGGCTGGATGAACAATCTGGAGGAGTAAACATGTGACCGGCCCTTTCCATTGGGCATGGGAGTGAGCACGGTGGGGGGAAAGGAAGTGGTGTAAAGAAACCCAGAGACAAGGGTACAACAAGTGATGGAAAACGGTAGTGAGGGGGATGTAGGAGGCCTGGTAGGGCGTGATCAAAGGTAATGTAACCAAGAGGAATTACTGAAACCCAAAGGAAGACTGAGCATGTCAGTGGGCACAAGAGGAAAATCAAAGAGTATAGAAGAGTGAGCTGGGAAGCAAGGGCCAGTTATAGACGTCTAAATAAAGGCATGTACATATGTACATATATTTACAAAGGGGCATGGGGAAATAGATCTATGTCCATATGTTTATAGATTTAGTATTAAGGTAGCAGATGGACATAGGGCCTCCGCTCAAGGACTCCCTCATTGCAATAACACTGTTCTATTAAATTGGCATTCTAAGATGCTCACCTTCCCTACACAATCACTGACCACAAAGCGGCTGCATAAGCAAATGTGGTGAAGAAAGCCGATGGTGTCCAGCTACCTAAAGATATAGCGTGTGGGGTCTTAAAGGCCTGAGGGTAAAGAAACAGCCATCTGGCTCTGAAGCAACAGATCCCACATGGAGAAAGCATACCAGCCTGTGTGATCACAAAGTTTTAAAGGGATAAGGCAACAGGCATCATGAGAACAAAAAAATCTTATCATGGAGAATGAGAGGGGACTGCCGGGTATAGACCCAAAACCTATTTGCAGTGCACTGGACATCCC
This sequence comes from Tenrec ecaudatus, assembly GCF_050624435.1. Classification (NCBI taxonomy): domain Eukaryota; kingdom Metazoa; phylum Chordata; class Mammalia; order Afrosoricida; family Tenrecidae; genus Tenrec; species Tenrec ecaudatus. The sequence continues at coordinate 899,102 of NW_027457586.1, read as the reverse complement.
CTTACAGAAGGATCTCAGAGTGGAGATTAAAGAATACAGGGTATGAGACAGCAAAGATGAAACACAACTTTCCTCTAGTTCTTAATGCTTTCTCTTGCCCCACTATCATGATCCCAGTTCTACCATACTAATCTGGCCAAACTAGAGAAGGTATTCTAGTACCGATAGGAATTTCAAACACGGGGGATCCAGAGTGGATGGGCCCTTTACCAGTGTTATGAGTGGAGATACTGGGAGGGTGGAGGAAGGGCAGGATGGAAAGTGGGAACCGATTACAAGGATCTTCATTGACCTCAAAAGAAAGGTGGGTGAAAATATGACAAAAGAATTAGTACATTTCCAAGGATTGATGAGGGATGGGTGGCGGGCATTGAGGGGGGAAAAATAAGGAGATGAGGCCAGGGGCTTGGGTGGAGAGTGGATATTTTGTGAATAAGGAGGGCAATTAATGTACAGATGTGCTTCAAACAGATGATGTATTTATGGATTGTGGTTAGTGTTGTAGGAGCCACTAATGAAAAGATCATAAAAGAAACAAAAATAATCTTGGCAGAGGGCTCATGCAAGGATGATCTCAGGCTGGATTAGACCAGTCAAAACAGCTACTGGAGTCGCCTCACCCTGTGTCTATTACTGAGTCAGCCATGATGCTTAGGACCCACAGCCCCAGCAGCTGGCCAGAGAGGGAGGTGGATCTCTGAGGCCATTCCACAGGGGGAATGGTCCTCTGTCCTGCAGGGCCCACCCTCCTTTGTAAGCATGCTGCCTGGGGCAAGGCTTTCATGGAGTCCACACCATGGGAGCTCTACTACTCATGGGGGATTGGCAGGAAGCCTCTGCTCATGCGCACACACCACCAACTAGCTGGAGGATCTCCGTGAACAAAGCCTGAGGCAGACAACAAGCCCACTAACTGATGCTGTAAGAGATACAATCAGCATCCAGAAACCTGCAACTGGGAGTAAGAGGCAGCATACCTTGGTCCCAGCCCCTCCCACTCTAATCTACAAGGAGTGACATTGCAAAGCAGAGGGTTTTCATAAAGCACTTCCAGGACTGTGGAATGAGCAGCCTCGTTTGTGGACATGGATACTCTGTGATCCAGACGTACTACCTCCTCCCTTACAGTCAGCTGAGACAAAAACCCTTGCAAGCAGAAAGCCATGCATCTGAACAGTATCCACCAGCCATTTATGTGCAGCACAGCTGCCTCCAAAGAGCCTTCCTGAGTGAGAGAGAAATCATGCAGAAGCCTGGTCTGCACTCAAGAGGGTTTTATGAGCGTTAGGGAGGCGTGGTGGGCAAGTCTGGTCGACCCCAGTGGCTGAATTGAATTTACATGGCCTAGATTGGTCAATCCAGGTACAGGAACCACCCAGGTGACCTCCCCTTCATGGCCAGAAATCTGGACCTCTGAGCATGCACAGGGTGCCTCTCCTAACTGGGCTCTTATCTTGGCCCTATGGGCATGCATAACGGATGCCCCAGTCCCTAGTATAGCTACCTAACATTTGCCCCCCTGAAGAGATATGGACCCAAATCTTTGGGGGTACTGGGCGACGACATCTCTAGCTGCTTCCTGCTGGCAAAAGGGGCGAGGTGGGGCTTTGGGTCCATACCCTTCCTACACTGCTGGGAGGGGTTGTCCATTGAGGGCAACTTTATCCAGGATGGATAAGGTTGAGGTGGTCCAGGAGATGGTAGTCGTGGACCTGGCACACTTGGTTCAGAAGCTTTAATCACCCGATAACTTCTGAGAAAAACAAACGGTCTAAAAGGTGAACAGTTTGACTACGACAAGGCTAAGCTTGTGAGGTGGCAGTGGCCTTGAAATTAGGTGAGTGTCACAGGAAACAAAAATAATCTTAGGATTACCAGACATGTGTGTTTGTTCATTGGAAGTACAGGAAGAGGGATAAAAGCATTCACACTTTCCCCTAGGAGGGCACAGGTTTGGGCACTACTAGGTGCAGTCGGATCACTGATTCATTTATGATGCTAAGGTCTTGGACCCGCTGATAAGACCCATCCTTCTTTTTAACCCTATAACGCTTCAATTTTAATTTTGGGAAAAAATTTTCTTTTTGTTGTGGACTTTCATAGTTATAAATATATATATATATATATGTATTAATATATACATTTTTAATGTTATGAAAACATCATGCTTCGCGTTATAGAGTTAAATGGAAATAATGGGCTAGTGCAGGACGAGTCAAAAGTGACCAAAATAGAGTAACTGCCTAAGCCATTTTGAATTTTCTTGGGTTCAATTGGAGTAAAGGCTTGTAAATTACCCGGGGTCCAAATTCCCATGGTGCCTCCTACAACGGGTAGAATGTTCAGGGATGTTTCAGGGCTGGGAGATTAATAACCCCTAAGTCCAGGATACCTTAGGGCAGGGGTCTTTAAACTGTTTACCCAGGGGGCCAGTTCACTATCCCTCAGGCCTTTTGAAGGAAAGACTATAGTTTAAAAAAACAAATATTACGAACAAATTCATGTGCACACTGCACATCTTGATTTGAAGTTCAAAAAAAATAAATGGGGCACATACACCCGGCAGAAAGGATCAACGTCCTCGGCTGTCTGCATGTGGCCCACAGGTTGTAGTTTGAGGACCCCTGCTCTCGGCATTCACCAAGAGGATGTGGTTTCAACCCAAAAGCTTGGAGACTCTACAATTTGTTTAAAAGTGATGGGGCAGAAGGAGTCCCTGATTGACCCACGCAAGACTAGTTTTCCCATCCCCTGTTACTAAGAGTTCATAGTTATGGTTAAAGGGAACCAGGATATCCCGATCTGATCCCGTTACTTCAAGTGTGGGCTGACATTGCCACTAAGAAGCCTGCAAATATAAAAGACTTACTCCCTCCCGCAAAGAAAGGGCCCTTGTTTCCAAGGTTTCAGGAAACATGGAAGGACCGGAAAAACAAACGGTCCAAGTTCCCAAAACCACATAGGTGGAGGCCATCCTTCCCCATCACCCTCCCCCACCCCTCCCCTCCCTCACCCCTCCCCTCCCCCATCACTCCCCCACCCCTCCCCTCCCCTCCCCTCCCCATCACTCTCCCCTAATCGGCTTTATCCCATTTTGCAGGAGAACTCTGGGAGTGGGAGAGCTGGCTTCAAACCCTTTCTTTCAACCCCCGCCCTATAAGGTTTCTAGGGTCCAGAAATAGAAAACTTCTAACAGGCCCTTATTGAGTCACTCCCTCCCCCACCGGCCCCCCAAACTCACCCCCACCCCTAACAAGCAGCCCCCCACACACACTAGTACTGGTATGACTTCCATACTCATCAGCCCACCTGGAATGCTTGCCAACAACTTCTCCAGGTGCTGTTCACAACGGAGGAGGGTAGCCCTTCCAGACAGAGGCCCAGTAAGCAGTCAGTGAACCTGATGGTCAGCGAGCGGGCACTCCCCACTTGAGAGAAACTCTTTTGGCCACTACACCAACAATGTGGGATCTCAATCCCTAGCAAGGCCCAGAGGACTTTACCAGGTATCAACCATTGCTCTTACATGACCCTCTGCAGAAGAGCTAGGAAACCTATGAATTTATCTAAGGTCAGTGAGAATTTTCAGGTTCCTATAAGAGAATATCCGCCTGCCTTTCTAGAGTGGCTGAGGGAAGCCTACGGGCTTTATACCCCTAACGGCCCGGAGGCACTGAAAACAGGAGGGCAATAAGTATTGCCTTTATTACTCAGTCAGTCTGCCTCAGACATGACAAAGAAGTGGGAAGGGTTTGAAGGGAAAAATCTTAGCGATTTGGTACAAGTGGCTCATTGAGTGTATAACAACAGAGATGACCCTAGCATGACAGAGACAAAGAAGCTAGCTAAAATAATCGTAATTGCCATGAGAGACCCCAGAAACTCAGGAAAAGGAGAGCATGGCCCACTCACGGAGAGACTAACCTGTGGGCACCGCCAAGCCATGGGGAAGGACCAATGTGCCTACTGCAGGAAAGAAGGACACTGGAAAAATCAGTGCCTTGAAAACCCCAGGAGAGGTGCACGACCCTCCACTAGAGTGGATGGGCCTCATCTGCACGTAGAAAGACCCAAGCAAGAGACAATAATGCTTGAAGAAGCTCAATGAAGGGGTCAGGGCTCTGTTTCACTTCGCCGCCAAAAGCCCAGGCTAACTCTCCAAGTAGGAGGCCAGGCAGTAAATTTCTTGGTGGACACAGGGGCCACCTTGTCAGGTTCAGAAAGGAATATGGGCACATTTTCAAGAAGAAAGATGTGAATTACTGTGAGCCTATGATTCCTTCCACAGATAACTCACACCAGAAGGTTTGCATGGAGGGTAGGTGGGTTTCCCAAGACAACAAAATAACAAATATCTATCAGCCCTTTGGCCCAGTTAGCCACCTGGTTATGATATCACTGGCTTCTGGCTCAGCTGCTGAGCCAGTGAAGCACTTATAGCAGGAGAAGACTAGGAGGCCGGTGGCCATCAACGGAAGGACCAAATCTCCACAGTGGGCTTCCTGTTTCAATATGGAGCCACGTATGTTACCTGCTGGACACCATCTCTATCCTGAGCTCATAATTGCCATCGCAGGTCTAGAATGCGGCACGCAGGTACACACTATATGAAACAGTCTCTGATTAACCCCTCTCGATAACTTGCTGACATGGGAGTCTGGATAATCCTGTACATTTACTTTGCAGATTAGAAAACTCACTCAAAAACACACGGGAGTTGACCCAGAGACACACAACTGGTTAACAACAAAGTCATATTCACAACCAGCGTCTGGACCAAGAGCACGGTGCCCCACAGAACTGTGCCCATCGAGCAGTCAATATCTCCTGGACTCTCAAAAGATCTGAGCTGATACCCACCCCCCCACATCCTTGCAGCCCCAAAAGATTGTATTTCACAGGATGGCACCGGATCTGCAGCTCGCGGAGAGGGACATATCTGATCAGAGAACACAGGGCAGAACAAGGGGGAGGAGGGGAGAATGGAGCACATCCTGGCCCAATACACCTTGAGGATGATGTTCCCAATCAGAGAAGCCAATCCACAGAGAAGACCACATGGGCAGCCCCACGATGAGAAACGTCCCTCAAAGACCCTTAGCCTTAGAGGGGACAACACTGGACACACAGTGTGGGAACTGCGCCCGAACTGATCCTGCCACTTCGATGCATGACACTAAGAGAGTGCAGCGGAAGAGTAAGAAAACGGAGCATCAAAGTCCCCGGGGAATGCCAAAGGTGGACTTTGTGGTCAGGGTTCGGTGCCCCCACAGACTGGACTGGAAAACACTCCTAAAGTTCACCACACAGTCCTTGTACTTTTCTTTCTGGTTAGTGTTGTTTTCTTTTAGTGTCATTGGATTTGGGTTGGGTTTTGTTTTCATTTTTGTTTGTTTTTTTTTCTTTTTGCTGCTTGGTTTAGCTCAGTCTTGTTTTGTGCATGTTATTACCTTTACAGGTCTATCTAATTAAGAGAGGCTGGATGAACAATCTGGAGGAGTAAACATGTGACCGGCCCTTTCCATTGGGCATGGGAGTGAGCACGGTGGGGGGAAAGGAAGTGGTGTAAAGAAACCCAGAGACAAGGGTACAACAAGTGATGGAAAACGGTAGTGAGGGGGATGTAGGAGGCCTGGTAGGGCGTGATCAAAGGTAATGTAACCAAGAGGAATTACTGAAACCCAAAGGAAGACTGAGCATGTCAGTGGGCACAAGAGGAAAATCAAAGAGTATAGAAGAGTGAGCTGGGAAGCAAGGGCCAGTTATAGACGTCTAAATAAAGCCATGTACATATGTACATATATTTACAAAGGGGCATGGGGAAATAGATCTATGTCCATATGTTTATAGATTTAGTATTAAGGTAGCAGATGGACATAGGGCCTCCGCTCAAGGACTCCCTCATTGCAATAACACTGTTCTATTAAATTGGCATTCTAAGATGCTCACCTTCCCTACACAATCACTGACCACAAAGCGGCTGCATAAGCAAATGTGGTGAAGAAAGCCGATGGTGTCCAGCTACCTAAAGATATAGCGTGTGGGGTCTTAAAGGCCTGAGGGTAAAGAAACAGCCATCTGGCTCTGAAGCAACAGATCCCACATGGAGAAAGCATACCAGCCTGTGTGATCACAAAGTTTTAAAGGGATAAGGCAACAGGCATCATGAGAACAAAAAAATCTTATCATGGAGAATGAGAGGGGACTGCCGGGTATAGACCCAAAACCTATTTGCAGTGCACTGGACATCCCCTTACAGAAGGATCTCAGAGTGGAGATTAAAGAATACAGGGTATGAGACAGCAAAGATGAAACACAACTTTCCTCTAGTTCTTAATGCTTTCTCTTGCCCCACTATCATGATCCCAGTTCTACCATACTAATCTGGCCAAACTAGAGAAGGTATTCTAGTACCGATAGGAATTTCAAACACGGGGGATCCAGAGTGGATGGGCCCTTTACCAGTGTTATGAGTGGAGATACTGGGAGGGTGGAGGAAGGGCAGGATGGAAAGTGGGAACCGATTACAAGGATCTTCATTGACCTCAAAAGAAAGGTGGGTGAAAATATGACAAAAGAATTAGTACATTTCCAAGGATTGATGAGGGATGGGTGGCGGGCATTGAGGGGGGAAAAATAAGGAGATGAGGCCAGGGGCTTGGGTGGAGAGTGGATATTTTGTGAATAAGGAGGGCAATTAATGTACAGATGTGCTTCAAACAGATGATGTATTTATGGATTGTGGTTAGTGTTGTAGGAGCCACTAATGAAAAGATCATAAAAGAAACAAAAATAATCTTGGCAGAGGGCTCATGCAAGGATGATCTCAGGCTGGATTAGACCAGTCAAAACAGCTACTGGAGTCGCCTCACCCTGTGTCTATTACTGAGTCAGCCATGATGCTTAGGACCCACAGCCCCAGCAGCTGGCCAGAGAGGGAGGTGGATCTCTGAGGCCATTCCACAGGGGGAATGGTCCTCTGTCCTGCAGGGCCCACCCTCCTTTGTAAGCATGCTGCCTGGGGCAAGGCTTTCATGGAGTCCACACCATGGGAGCTCTACTACTCATGGGGGATTGGCAGGAAGCCTCTGCTCATGCGCACACACCACCAACTAGCTGGAGGATCTCCGTGAACAAAGCCTGAGGCAGACAACAAGCCCACTAACTGATGCTGTAAGAGATACAATCAGCATCCAGAAACCTGCAACTGGGAGTAAGAGGCAGCATACCTTGGTCCCAGCCCCTCCCACTCTAATCTACAAGGAGTGACATTGCAAAGCAGAGGGTTTTCATAAAGCACTTCCAGGACTGTGGAATGAGCAGCCTCGTTTGTGGACATGGATACTCTGTGATCCAGACGTACTACCTCCTCCCTTACAGTCAGCTGAGACAAAAACCCTTGCAAGCAGAAAGCCATGCATCTGAACAGTATCCACCAGCCATTTATGTGCAGCACAGCTGCCTCCAAAGAGCCTTCCTGAGTGAGAGAGAAATCATGCAGAAGCCTGGTCTGCACTCAAGAGAGTTTTATGAGCGTTAGGGAGGCGTGGTGGGCAAGTCTGGTCGACCCCAGTGGCTGAATTGAATTTACATGGCCTAGATTGGTCAATCCAGGTACAGGAACCACCCAGGTGACCTCCCCTTCATGGCCAGAAATCTGGACCTCTGAGCATGCACAGGGTGCCTCTCCTAACTGGGCTCTTATCTTGGCCCTATGGGCATGCATAACGGATGCCCCAGTCCCTAGTATAGCTACCTAACATTTGCCCCCCTGAAGAGATATGGACCCAAATCTTTGGGGGTACTGGGCGACGACATCTCTAGCTGCTTCCTGCTGGCAAAAGGGGCGAGGATGGGCTTTGGGTCCATACCCTTCCTACACTGCTGGGAGGGGTTGTCCATTGAGGGCAACTTTATCCAGGATGGATAAGGTTGAGGTGGTCCAGGAGATGGTAGTCGTGGACCTGGCACACTTGGTTCAGAAGCTTTAATCACCCGATAACTTCTGAGAAAAACAAACGGTCTAAAAGGTGAACAGTTTGACTACGACAAGGCTAAGCTTGTGAGGTGGCAGTGGCCTTGAAATTAGGTGAGTGTCACAGGAAACAAAAATAATCTTAGGATTACCAGACATGTGTGTTTGTTCATTGGAAGTACAGGAAGAGGGATAAAAGCATTCACACTTTCCCCTAGGAGGGCACAGGTTTGGGCACTACTAGGTGCAGTCGGATCACTGATTCATTTATGATGCTAAGGTCTTGGACCCGCTGATAAGACCCATCCTTCTTTTTAACCCTATAACGCTTCAATTTTAATTTTGGGAAAAAATTTTCTTTTTGTTGTGGACTTTCATAGTTATAAATATATATATATATATGTATTAATATATACATTTTTAATGTTATGAAAACATCATGCTTCGCGTTATAGAGTTAAATGGAAATAATGGGCTAGTGCAGGACGAGTCAAAAGTGACCAAAATAGAGTAACTGCCTAAGCCATTTTGAATTTTCTTGGGTTCAATTGGAGTAAAGGCTTGTAAATTACCCGGGGTCCAAATTCCCATGGTGCCTCCTACAACGGGTAGAATGTTCAGGGATGTTTCAGGGCTGGGAGATTAATAACCCCTAAGTCCAGGATACCTTAGGGCAGGGGTCCTTAAACTGTTTACCCAGGGGGCCAGTTCACTATCCCTCAGGCCTTTTGAAGGAAAGACTATAGTTTAAAAAAACAAATATTACGAACAAATTCATGTGCACACTGCACATCTTGATTTGAAGTTCAAAAAAAAATAAATGGGGCACATACACCCGGCAGAAAGGATCAACGTCCTCGGCTGTCTGCATGTGGCCCACAGGTTGTAGTTTGAGGACCCCTGCTCTCGGCATTCACCAAGAGGATGTGGTTTCAACCCAAAAGCTTGGAGACTCTACAATTTGTTTAAAAGTGATGGGGCAGAAGGAGTCCCTGATTGACCCACGCAAGACTAGTTTTCCCATCCCCTGTTACTAAGAGTTCATAGTTATGGTTAAAGGGAACCAGGATATCCCGATCTGATCCCGTTACTTCAAGTGTGGGCTGACATTGCCACTAAGAAGCCTGCAAATATAAAAGACTTACTCCCTCCCGCAAAGAAAGGGCCCTTGTTTCCAAGGTTTCAGGAAACATGGAAGGACCGGAAAAACAAACGGTCCAAGTTCCCAAAACCACATAGGTGGAGGCCATCCCTCCCCATCACCCTCCCCCACCCCTCCCCTCCCTCAGCCCTCCCCTCCCCCATCACTCCCCCACCCCTCCCCTCCCCTCCCCTCCCCATCACTCTCCCCTAATCGGCTTTATCCCATTTTGCAGGAGAACTCTGGGAGTGGGAGAGCTGGCTTCAAACCCTTTCTTTCAACCCCCGCCCTATAAGGTTTCTAGGGTCCAGAAATAGAAAACTTCTAACAGGCCCTTATTGAGTCACTCCCTCCCCCACCGGCCCCCCAAACTCACCCCCACCCCTAACAAGCAGCCCCCCACACACACTAGTACTGGTATGACTTCCATACTCATCAGCCCACCTGGAATGCTTGCCAACAACTTCTCCAGGTGCTGTTCACAACGGAGGAGGGTAGCCCTTCCAGACAGAGGCCCAGTAAGCAGTCAGTGAACCTGATGGTCAGCGAGCGGGCACTCCCCACTTGAGAGAAACTCTTTTGGCCACTACACCAACAATGTGGGATCTCAATTCCTAGCAAGGCCCAGAGGACTTTACCAGGTATCAACCATTGCTCTTACATGACCCTCTGCAGAAGAGCTAGGAAACCTATGAATTTATCTAAGGTCAGTGAGAATTTTCAGGTTCCTATAAGAGAATATCCGCCTGCCTTTCTAGAGTGGCTGAGGGAAGCCTACGGGCTTTATACCCCTAACGGCCCGGAGGCACTGAAAACAGGAGGGCAATAAGTATTGCCTTTATTACTCAGTCAGTCTGCCTCAGACATGACAAAGAAGTGGGAAGGGTTTGAAGGGAAAAACCTTAGCGATTTGGTACAAGTGGCTCATTGAGTGTATAACAACAGAGATGACCCTAGCATGACAGAGACAAAGAAGCTAGCTAAAATACTAGGAATTGCCATGAGAGACCCCAGAGACTCAGGAAAAGGAGAGCATGGCCCACTCACGGAGAGACTAACCTGTGGGCACCGCCAAGCCATGGGGAAGGACCAATGTGCCTACTGCAGGAAAGAAGGACACTGGAAAAATCAGTGCCTTGAAAACCCCAGGAGAGGTGCACGACCCTCCACTAGAGTGGATGGGCCTCATCTGCACGTAGAAAGACCCAAGCAAGAGACAATAATGCTTGAAGAAGCTCAATGAAGGGGTCAGGGCTCTGTTTCACTTCGCCGCCAAAAGCCCAGGCTAACTCTCCAAGTAGGAGGCCAGGCAGTAAATTTCTTGGTGGACACAGGGGCCACCTTGTCAGGTTCAGAAAGGAATATGGGCACATTTTCAAGAAGAAAGATGTGAATTACTGTGAGCCTATGATTCCTTCCACAGATAACTCACACCAGAAGGTTTGCATGGAGGGTAGGTGGGTTTCCCAAGACAACAAAATAACAAATATCTATCAGCCCTTTGGCCCAGTTAGCCACCTGGTTATGATATCACTGGCTTCTGGCTCAGCTGCTGAGCCAGTGAAGCACTTATAGCAGGAGAAGACTAGGTGGCCGGTGGCCATCAACGGAAGGACCAAATCTCCACAGTGGGCTTCCTGTTTCAATATGGAGCCACGTATGTTACCTGCTGGACACCATCTCTATCCTGAGCTCATAATTGCCATCGCAGGTCTAGAATGCGGCACGCAGGTACACACTATATGAAACAGTCTCTGATTAACCCCTCTCGATAACTTGCTGACATGGGAGTCTGGATAATCCTGTACATTTACTTTGCAGATTAGAAAACTCACTCAAAAACACACGGGAGTTGACCCAGAGACACACAACTGGTTAACAACAAAGTCATATTCACAACCAGCGTCTGGACCAAGAGCACGGTGCCCCACAGAACTGTGCCCATCGAGCAGTCAATATCTCCTGGACTCTCAAAAGATCTGAGCTGATACCCACCCCCCCACATCCTTGCAGCCCCAAAAGATTGTATTTCACAGGATGGCACCGGATCTGCAGCTCGCGGAGAGGGACATATCTGATCAGAGAACACAGGGCAGAACAAGGGGGAGGAGGGGAGAATGGAGCACATCCTGGCCCAATACACCTTGAGGATGATGTTCCCAATCAGAGAAGCCAATCCACAGAGAAGACCACATGGGCAGCCCCACGATGAGAAACGTCCCTCAAAGACCCTTAGCCTTAGAGGGGACAACACTGGACACACAGTGTGGGAACTGCGCCCGAACTGATCCTGCCACTTCGATGCATGACACTAAGAGAGTGCAGCGGAAGAGTAAGAAAACGGAGCATCAAAGTCCCCGGGGAATGCCAAAGGTGGACTTTGTGGTCAGGGTTCGGTGCCCCCACAGACTGGACTGGAAAACACTCCTAAAGTTCACCACACAGTCCTTGTACTTTTCTTTCTGGTTAGTGTTGTTTTCTTTTAGTGTCATTGGATTTGGGTTGGGTTTTGTTTTCATTTTTGTTTGTTTTTTTTTTCTTTTTGCTGCTTGGTTTAGCTCAGTCTTGTTTTGTGCATGTTATTACCTTTACAGGTCTGTCTAATTAAGAGAGGCTGGATGAACAATCTGGAGGAGTAAACATGTGACCGGCCCTTTCCATTGGGCATGGGAGTGAGCACGGTGGGGGGAAAGGAAGTGGTGTAAAGAAACCCAGAGACAAGGGTACAACAAGTGATGGAAAACGGTAGTGAGGGGGATGTAGGAGGCCTGGTAGGGCGTGATCAAAGGTAATGTAACCAAGAGGAATTACTGAAACCCAAAGGAAGACTGAGCATGTCAGTGGGCACAAGAGGAAAATCAAAGAGTATAGAAGAGTGAGCTGGGAAGCAAGGGCCAGTTATAGACGTCTAAATAAAGGCATGTACATATGTACATATATTTACAAAGGGGCATGGGGAAATAGATCTATGTCCATATGTTTATAGATTTAGTATTAAGGTAGCAGATGGACATAGGGCCTCCGCTCAAGGACTCCCTCATTGCAATAACACTGTTCTATTAAATTGGCATTCTAAGATGCTCACCTTCCCTACACAATCACTGACCACAAAGTGGCTGCATAAGCAAATGTGGTGAAGAAAGCCGATGGTGTCCAGCTACCTAAAGATATAGCGTGTGGGGTCTTAAAGGCCTGAGGGTAAAGAAACAGCCATCTGGCTCTGAAGCAACAGAGCCCACATGGAGAAAGCATACCAGCCTGTGTGATCACAAAGTTTTAAAGGGATAAGGCAACAGGCATCATGAGAACAAAAAAATCTTATCATGGAGAATGAGAGGGGACTGCCGGGTATAGACCCAAAACCTATTTGCAGTGCACTGGACATCCCCTTACAGAAGGATCTCAGAGTGGAGATTAAAGAATACAGGGTATGAGACAGCAAAGATGAAACACAACTTTCCTCTAGTTCTTAATGCTTTCTCTTGCCCCACTATCATGATCCCAGTTCTACCATACTAATCTGGCCAAACTAGAGAAGGTATTCTAGTACCGATAGGAATTTCAAACACGGGGGATCCAGAGTGGATGGGCCCTTTACCAGTGTTATGAGTGGAGATACTGGGAGGGTGGAGGAAGGGCAGGATGGAAAGTGGGAACCGATTACAAGGATCTTCATTGACCTCAAAAGAAAGGTGGGTGAAAATATGACAAAAGAATTAGTACATTTCCAAGGATTGATGAGGGATGGGTGGCGGGCATTGAGGGGGGAAAAATGAGGAGCTGAGGCCAGGGGCTTGGGTGGAGAGTGGATATTTTGTGAATAAGGAGGGCAATTAATGTACAGATGTGCTTCAAACAGATGATGTATTTATGGATTGTGGTTAGTGTTGTAGGAGCCACTAATGAAAAGATCATAAAAGAAACAAAAATAATCTTGGCAGAGGGCTCATGCAAGGATGATCTCAGGCTGGATTAGACCAGTCAAAACAGCTACTGGAGTCGCCTCACCCTGTGTCTATTACTGAGTCAGCCATGATGCTTAGGACCCACAGCCCCAGCAGCTGGCCAGAGAGGGAGGTGGATCTCTGAGGCCATTCCACAGGGGGAATGGTCCTCTGTCCTGCAGGGCCCACCCTCCTTTGTAAGCATGCTGCCTGGGGCAAGGCTTTCATGGAGTCCACACCATGGGAGCTCTACTACTCATGGGGGATTGGCAGGAAGCCTCTGCTCATGCGCACACACCACCAACTAGCTGGAGGATCTCCGTGAACAAAGCCTGAGGCAGACAACAAGCCCACTAACTGATGCTGTAAGAGATACAATCAGCATCCAGAAACCTGCAACTGGGAGTAAGAGGCAGCATACCTTGGTCCCAGCCCCTCCCACTCTAATCTACAAGGAGTGACATTGCAAAGCAGAGGGTTTTCATAAAGCACTTCCAGGACTGTGGAATGAGCAGCCTCGTTTGTGGACATGGATACTCTGTGATCCAGACGTACTACCTCCTCCCTTACAGTCAGCTGAGACAAAAACCCTTGCAAGCAGAAAGCCATGCATCTGAGCAGTATCCACCAGCCACTCATGTGCAGCACAGCTGCCTCCAAAGAGCCTTCCTGAGTGAGAGAGAAATCATGCAGAAGCCTGGTCTGCACTCAAGAGAGTTTTATGAGCGTTAGGGAGGCGTGGTGGGCAAGTCTGGCCGACCCCAGTGGCTGAATTGAATTTACATGGCCTAGATTGGTCAATCCAGGTACAGGAACCACCCAGGTGACCTCCCCTTCATGGCCAGAAATCTGGACCTCTGAGCATGCACAGGGTGCCTCTCCTAACTGGGCTCTTATCTTGGCCCTATGGGCATGCATAACGGATGCCCCAGTCCCTAGTATAGCTACCTAACATTTGCCCCCCTGAAGAGATATGGACCCAAATCTTTGGGGGTACTGGGCGACGACATCTCTAGCTGCTTCCTGCTGGCAAAAGGGGCGAGGTGGGGCTTTGGGTCCATACCCTTCCTACACTGCTGGGAGGGGTTGTCCATTGAGGGCAACTTTATCCAGGATGGATAAGGTTGAGGTGGTCCAGGAGATGGTAGTCGTGGACCTGGCACACTTGGTTCAGAAGCTTTAATCACCCGATAACTTCTGAGAAAAACAAACGGTCTAAAAGGTGAACAGTTTGACTACGACAAGGCTAAGCTTGTGAGGTGGCAGTGGCCTTGAAATTAGGTGAGTGTCACAGGAAACAAAAATAATCTTAGGATTACCAGACATGTGTGTTTGTTCATTGGAAGTACAGGAAGAGGGATAAAAGCATTCACACTTTCCCCTAGGAGGGCACAGGTTTGGGCACTACTAGGTGCAGTCGGATCACTGATTCATTTATGATGCTAAGGTCTTGGACCCGCTGATAAGACCCATCCTTCTTTTTAACCCTATAACGCTTCAATTTTAATTTTGGGAAAAAATTTTCTTTTTGTTGTGGACTTTCATAGTTATAAATATATATATATATATGTATTAATATATACATTTTTAATGTTATGAAAACATCATGCTTCGCGTTATAGAGTTAAATGGAAATAATGGGCTAGTGCAGGACGAGTCAAAAGTGACCAAAATAGAGTAAATGCCTAAGCCATTTTGAATTTTCGTGGGTTCAATTGGAGTAAAGGCTTGTAAATTACCCGGGGTCCAAATTCCCATGGTGCCTCCTACAACGGGTAGAATGTTCAGGGATGTTTCAGGGCTGGGAGATTAATAACCCCTAAGTCCAGGATACCTTAGGGCAGGGGTCCTTAAACTGTTTACCCAGGGGGCCAGTTCACTATCCCTCAGGCCTTTTGAAGGAAAGACTATAGTTTAAAAAAACAAATATTACGAACAAATTCATGTGCACACTGCACATCTTGATTTGAAGTTCAAAAAAAAAAATAAATGGGGCACATACACCCGGCAGAAAGGATCAACGTCCTCGGCTGTCTGCATGTGGCCCACAGGTTGTAGTTTGAGGACCCCTGCTCTCGGCATTCACCAAGAGGATGTGGTTTCAACCCAAAAGCTTGGAGACTCTACAATTTGTTTAAAAGTGATGGGGCAGAAGGAGTCCCTGATTGACCCACGCAAGACTAGTTTTCCCACCCCCTATTACTAAGAGTTCATAGTTATGTTTAAAGGGAACCAGGATATCCCGATCTGATCCCGTTACTTCAAGTGTGGGCTGACATTGCCACTAAGAAGCCTGCAAATATAAAAGACTTACTCCCTCCCGCAAAGAAAGGGCCCTTGTTTCCAAGGTTTCAGGAAACATGGAAGGACCGGAAAAACAAACGGTCCAAGTTCCCAAAACCACATAGGTGGAGGCCATCCCTCCACATCACCCTCCCCCACCCCTCCCCTCCCTCACCCCTCCCACACCCCTCCCCTCCCCTCCACTCCCCATCACTCTCCCCTAATCGGCTTTATCCCATTTTGCAGGAGAACTCTGGGAGTGGGAGAGTTGGCTTCAAACCCTTTCTTTCAACCCCCGCCCTATAAGGTTTCTAGGGTCCAGAAATAGAAAACTTCTAACAGGCCCTTATTGAGTCACTCCCTCCCCCACCGGCCCCCCAAACTCACCCCCACCCCTAACAAGCAGCCCCCCACACACACTAGTACTGGTATGACTTCCATACTCATCAGCCCACCTGGAATGCTTGCCAACAACTTCTCCAGGTGCTGTTCACAACGGAGGAGGGTAGCCCTTCCAGACAGAGGCCCAGTAAGCAGTCAGTGAACCTGATGGTCAGCGAGCGGGCACTCCCCACTTGGGAGAAACTCTTTTGGCCACTACACCAACAATGTGGGATCTCAATTCCTAGCAAGGCCCAGAGGACTTTACCAGGTATCAACCATTGCTCTTACATGACCCTCTGCAGAAGAGCTAGGAAACCTATGAATTTATCTAAGGTCAGTGAGAATTTTCAGGTTCCTATAAGAGAATATCCGCCTGCCTTTCTAGAGTGGCTGAGGGAAGCCTACGGGCTTTATACCCCTAACGGCCCGGAGGCACTGAAAACAGGAGGGCAATAAGTATTGCCTTTATTACTCAGTCAGTCTGCCTCAGACATGACAAAGAAGTGGGAAGGGTTTGAAGGGAAAAATCTTAGCGATTTGGTACAAGTGGCTCATTGAGTGTATAACAACAGAGATGACCCTAGCATGACAGAGACAAAGAAGCTAGCTAAAATACTAGGAATTGCCATGAGAGACCCCAGAGACTCAGGAAAAGGAGAGCATGGCCCACTCACGGAGAGACTAACCTGTGGGCACCGCCAAGCCATGGGGAAGGACCAATGTGCCTACTGCAGGAAAGAAGGACACTGGAAAAATCAGTGCCTTGAAAACCCCAGGAGAGGTGCACGACCCTCCACTAGAGTGGATGGGCCTCATCTGCACGTAGAAAGACCCAAGCAAGAGACAATAATGCTTGAAGAAGCTCAATGAAGGGGTCAGGGCTCTGTTTCACTTCGCCGCCAAAAGCCCAGGCTAACTCTCCAAGTAGGAGGCCAGGCAGTAAATTTCTTGGTGGACACAGGGGCCACCTTGTCAGGTTCAGAAAGGAATATGGGCACATTTTCAAGAAGAAAGATGTGAATTACTGTGAGCCTATGATTCCTTCCACAGATAACTCACACCAGAAGGTTTGCATGGAGGGTAGGTGGGTTTCCCAAGACAACAAAATAACAAATATCTATCAGCCCTTTGGCCCAGTTAGCCACCTGGTTATGATATCACTGGCTTCTGGCTCAGCTGCTGAGCCAGTGAAGCAGTTATAGCAGGAGAAGACTAGGTGGCCGGTGGCCATCAACAGAAGGACCAAATCTCCACAGTGGGCTTCCTGTTTCAATATGGAGCCACGTATGTTACCTGCTGGACACCATCTCTATCCTGAGCTCATAATTGCCATCGCAGGTCTAGAATGCGGCGCGCAGGTACACACTATATGAAACAGTCTCTGATTAACCCCTCTCGATAACTTGCTGACATGGGAGTCTGGATAATCCTGTACATTTACTTTGCAGATTAGAAAACTCACTCAAAAACACATGGGAGTTGACCCAGAGACACACAACTGGTTAACAACAAAGTCATATTCACAACCAGCGTCTGGACCAAGAGCACGGTGCCCCACAGAACTGTGCCCATGGAGAAGTCAATATCTCCTGGACTCTCAAAAGATCTGAGCTGATACCCACCCCCCCACATCCTTGCAGCCCCAAAAGATTGTATTTCACAGGATGGCACCGGATCTGCAGCTCGCGGAGAGGGACATATCTGATCAGTGAACACAGGGCAGAACAAGGGGGAGGAGGGGAGAATGGAGCACACCCTGGCCCAATACACCTTGAGGATGATGTTCCCAATCAGAGAAGCCAATCCACAGAGAAGACCACATGGGCAGCCCCACGATGAGAAACGTCCCTCAAAGACCCATAGCCTTAGAGGGGACAACACTGGACACACAGTGTGGGAACTGCGCCCGAACTGATCCTGCCACTTCGATGCATGACACTAAGAGAGTGCAGCGGAAGAGTAAGAAAACGGAGCATCAAAGTCCCCGGGGAATGCCAAAGGTGGACTTTGTGGTCAGGGTTCGGTGCCCCCACAGACTGGACTGGAAAACACTCCTAAAGTTCACCACACAGTCCTTGTACTTTTCTTTCTGGTTAGTGTTGTTTTCTTTTAGTGTCATTGGATTTGGGTTGGGTTTTGTTTTCATTTTTGTTTGTTTTTTTTTCTTTTTGCTGCTTGGTTTAGCTCAGTCTTGTTTTGTGCATGTTATTACCTTTACAGGTCTGTCTAATTAAGAGAGGCTGGATGAACAATCTGGAGGAGTAAACATGTGACCGGCCCTTTCCATTGGGCATGGGAGTGAGCACGGTGGGGGGAAAGGAAGTGCTGTAAAGAAACCCAGAGACAAGGGTACAACAAGTGATGGAAAACGGTAGTGAGGGGGATGTAGGAGGCCTGGTAGGGCGTGATCAAAGGTAATGTAACCAAGAGGAATTACTGAAACCCAAAGGAAGACTGAGCATGTCAGTGGGCACAAGAGGAAAATCAAAGAGTATAGAAGAGTGAGCTGGGAAGCAAGGGCCAGTTATAGACGTCTAAATAAAGGCATGTACATATGTACATATATTTACAAAGGGGCATGGGGAAATAGATCTATGTCCATATGTTTATAGATTTAGTATTAAGGTAGCAGATGGACATAGGGCCTCCGCTCAAGGACTCCCTCATTGCAATAACACTGTTCTATTAAATTGGCATTCTAAGATGCTCACCTTCCCTACACAATCACTGACCACAAAGCGGCTGCATAAGCAAATGTGGTGAAGAAAGCCGATGGTGTCCAGCTACCTAAAGATATAGCGTGTGGGGTCTTAAAGGCCTGAGGGTAAAGAAACAGCCATCTGGCTCTGAAGCAACAGAGCCCACATGGAGAAAGCATACCAGCCTGTGTGATCACAAAGTTTTAAAGGGATAAGGCAACAGGCATCATGAGAACAAAAAAATCTTATCATGGAGAATGAGAGGGGACTGCCGGGTATAGACCCAAAACCTATTTGCAGTGCACTGGACATCCCCTTACAGAAGGATCTCAGAGTGGAGATTAAAGAATACAGGGTATGAGACAGCAAAGAAAAACACAACTTTCCTCTAGTTCTTAATGCTTTCTCTTGCCCCACTATCATGATCCCAGTTCTACCATACTAATCTGGCCAAACTAGAGAAGGTATTCTAGTACCGATAGGAATTTCAAACACGGGGAATCCAGAGTGGATGGGCCGTTTACCAGTGTTATGAGTGGAGATACTGGGAGGGTGGAGGAAGGGCAGGATGGAAAGTGGGAACCGATTACAAGGATCTTCATTGAACTCAAAAGAAAGGTGGGTGAAAATATGACAAAAGAATTAGTACATTTCCAAGGATTGATGAGGGATGGGTGGCGGGCATTGAGGGGCGGAAAATGAGGAGCTGAGGCCAGGGGCTTGGGTGGAGAGTGGATATTTTGTGAATAAGGAGGGCAATTAATGTACAGATGGGCTTCAAACAGATGATGTATTTATGGATTGTGGTTAGTGTTGTAGGAGCCACTAATGAAAAGATCATAAAAGAAACAAAAATAATCTTGGCAGAGGGCTCATGCAAGGATGATCTCAGGCTGGATTAGACCAGTCAAAACAGCTACTGGAGTCGCCTCACCCTGTGTCTATTACTGAGTCAGCCATGATGCTTAGGACCCACAGCCCCAGCAGCTGGCCAGAGAGGGAGGTGGATCTCTGAGGCCATTCCACAGGGGGAATGGTCCTCTGTCCTGCAGGGCCCACCCTCCTTTGTAAGCATGCTGCCTGGGGCAAGGCTTTCATGGAGTCCACACCATGGGAGCTCTACTACTCATGGGGGATTGGCAGGAAGCCTCTGCTCATGCGCACACACCACCAACTAGCTGGAGGATCTCCGTGAACAAAGCCTGAGGCAGACAACAAGCCCACTAACTGATGCTGTAAGAGCTACAATCAGCATCCAGAAACCTGCAACTGGGAGTAAGAGGCAGCATACCTTGGTCCCAGCCCCTCCCACTCTAATCTACAAGGAGTGACATTGCAAAGCAGAGGGCTTTCATAAAGCACTTCCAGGACTGTGGAATGAGCAGCCTCATTTGTGGACATGGATACTCTGTGATCCAGACGTACTACCTCCTCCCTTACAGTCAGCTGAGACAAAAACCCTTGCAAGCAGAAAGCCATGCATCTGAACAGTATCCACCAGCCACTCATGTGCAGCACAGCTACCTCCAAAGAGCCTTCCTGAGTGAGAGAGAAATCATGCAGAAGCCTGGTCTGCACTCAAGAGAGTTTTATGAGCGTAGGGAGGCGTGGTGGGCAAGTCTGGCCGACCCCAGTGGCTGAATTGAATTTACATGGCCTAGATTGGTCAATCCAGGTACAGGAACCACCCAGGTGACCTCCCCTTCATGGCCAGAAATCTGGACCTCTGAGCATGCACAGGGTGCCTCTCCTAACTGGGCTCTTTTCTTGGCCCTATGGGCATGCATAACGGATGCCCCAGTCCCTAGTATAGCTACCTAACATTTGCCCCCCTGAAGAGATATGGACCCAAATCTTTGGGGGTACTGGGCGACGACATCTCTAGCTGCTTCCTGCTGGCAAAAGGGGCGAGGTGGGGCTTTGGGTCCATACCCTTCCTACACTGCTGGGAGGGGTTGTCCATTGAGGGCAACTTTATCCAGGATGGATAAGGTTGAGGTGGTCCAGGAGATGGTAGTCGTGGACCTGGCACACTTGGTTCAGAAGCTTTAATCACCCGATAACTTCTGAGAAAAACAAACGGTCTAAAAGGTGAACAGTTTGACTACGACAAGGCTAAGCTTGTGAGGTGGCAGTGGCCTTGAAATTAGGTGAGTGTCACAGGAAACAAAAATAATCTTAGGATTACCAGACATGTGTGTTTGTTCATTGGAAGTACAGGAAGAGGGATAAAAGCATTCACACTTTCCCCTAGGAGGGCACAGGTTTGGGCACTACTAGGTGCAGTCTGATCACTGATTCATTTATGATGCTAAGGTCTTGGACCCGCTGATAAGACCCATCCTTCTTTTTAACACTATAACACTTCAATTTTAATTTTGGGAAAAAATTTTCTTTTTGTTGTGGACTTTCATAGTTATAAATATATATATGTATTAATATATATATTTTTTAATGTTATGAAAACATCATGCTTCGCGTTATAGAGTTAAATGGAAATAATGGGCTAGTGCAGGATGAGTCAAAAGTGACCAAAATAGAGTAACTGCCTAAGTCATTTTGAATTTTCTTGGGTTCAATTGGAGTAAAGGCTTGTAAATTACCCGGGGTCCAAATTCCCATGGTGCCTCCTACAACGGGTAGAATGTTCAGGGATGTTTCAGGGCTGGGAGATTAATAACCCCTAAGTCCAGGATACCTTAGGGCAGGGGTCCTTAAACTGTTTACCCAGGGGGCCAGTTCACTATCCCTCAGGCCTTTTGAAGGAAAGACTATAGTTTAAAAAAACAAATATTACGAACAAATTCATGTGCACACTGCACATCTTGATTTGAAGTTCAAAAAAAAAAAAAAAAATGGGGCACATACACCCGGCAGAAAGGATCAACGTCCTCGGCTGTCTGCATGTGGCCCACAGGTTGTAGTTTGAGGACCCCTGCCCTCGGCATTCACCAAGAGGATGTGGTTTCAACCCAAAAGCTTGGAGACTCTACAATTTGTTTAAAAGTGATGGGGCAGAAGGAGTCCCTGATTGACCCACGCAAGACTAGTTTTCCCATCCCCTGTTACTAAGAGTTCATAGTTATGGTTAAAGGGAACCAGGATATCCCGATCTGATCCCGTTACTTCAAGTGTGGGCTGACATTGCCACTAAGAAGCCTGCAAATATAAAAGACTTACTCCCTCCCACAAAGAAAGGGCCCTTGTTTCCAAGGTTTCAGGAAACATGGAAGGACCGGAAAAACAAACGGTCCAAGTTCCCAAAACCACATAGGTGGAGGCCATCCCTCCCCATCACCCTCCCCCACCCCTCCCCTCCCTCACCCCTCCCCTCCCCCATCACTCCCCCACCCCTCCCCTCCCCTCCCCTCCCCATCACTCTCCCCTAATCGGCTTTATCCCATTTTGCAGGAGAACTCTGGGAGTGGGAGAGCTGGCTTCAAACCCTTTCTTTCAACCCCCGCCCTATAAGGTTTCTAGGGTCCAGAAATAGAAAACTTCTAACAGGCCCTTATTGAGTCACTCCCTCCCCCACCGACCCCCCAAACTCACCCCCACCCCTTACAAGCATCCCCCCACACACACTAGTACTGGTATGACTTCCATACTCATCAGCCCACCTGGAATGCTTGCCAACAACTTCTCCAGGTGCTGTTCACAACGGAGGAGGGTAGCCCTTCCAGACAGAGGCCCAGTAAGCAGTCAGTGAACCTGATGGTCAGCGAGCGGGCACTCCCCACTTGAGAGAAACTCTTTTGGCCACTACACCAACAATGTGGGATCTCAATTCCTAGCAAGGCCCAGAGGACTTTACCAGGTATCAACCATTGCTCTTACATGACCCTCTGCAGAAGAGCTAGGAAACCTATGAATTTATCTAAGGTCAGTGAGAATTTTCAGGTTCCTATAAGAGAATATCCGCCTGCCTTTCTAGAGTGGCTGAGGGAAGCCTACGGGCTTTATACTCCTAACGGCCCGGAGGCACTGAAAACAGGAGGGCAATAAGTATTGCTTTTATTACTCAGTCAGTCTGCCTCAGACATGACAAAGAAGTGGGAAGGGTTTGAAGGGAAAAATCTTAGCGATTTGGTATAAGTGGCTCATTGAGTGTATAACAACAGAGATGACCCTAGCACGACAGAGACAAAGAAGCTAGCTAAAATAATCATAATTGCCATGAGATACCCCAGAGACTCAGGAAAAGGAGAGCATGGCCCACTCACGGAGAGACTAACCTGTGGGCACCGCCAAGCCATGGGGAAGGACCAATGTGCCTACTGCAGGAAAGAAGGACACTGGAAAAATCAGTGCCTTGAAAACCCGAGGAGAGGTGCACGACCCTCCACTAGAGTGGATGGGCCTCATCTGCACGTAGAAAGACCCAAGCAAGAGACAATAATGCTTGAAGAAGCTCAATGAAGGGGTCAGGGCTCTGTTTCACTTCGCCGCCAAAAGCCCAGGCTAACTCTCCAAGTAGGAGGCCAGGCAGTAAATTTCTTGGTGGACACAGGGGCCACCTTGTCAGGTTCAGAAAGGAATATGGGCACATTTTCAAGAAGAAAGATGTGAATTACTGTGAGCCTATGATTCCTTCCACAGATAACTCACACCAGAAGGTTTGCATGGAGGGTAGGTGGGTTTCCCAAGACAACAAAATAACAAATATCTATCAGCCCTTTGGCCCAGTTAGCCACCTGGTTATGATATCACTGGCTTCTGGCTCAGCTGCTGAGCCAGTGAAGCAGTTATAGCAGGAGAAGACTAGGTGGCCGGTGGCCATCAACAGAAGGACCAAATCTCCACAGTGGGCTTCCTGTTTCAATATGGAGCCACGTATGTTACCTGCTGGACACCATCTCTATCCTGAGCTCATAATTGCCATCGCAGGTCTAGAATGCGGCGCGCAGGTACACACTATATGAAACAGTCTCTGATTAACCCCTCTCGATAACTTGCTGACATGGGAGTCTGGATAATCCTGTACATTTACTTTGCAGATTAGAAAACTCACTCAAAAACACACGGGAGTTGACCCAGAGACACACAACTGGTTAACAACAAAGTCATATTCACAACCAGCGTCTGGACCAAGAGCACGGTGCCCCACAGAACTGTGCCCATCGAGAAGTCAATATCTCCTGGACTCTCAAAAGATCTGAGCTGATACCCACCCCCCCACATCCTTGCAGCCCCAAAAGATTGTATTTCACAGGATGGCACCGGATCTGCAGCTCGCGGAGAGGGACATATCTGATCAGTGAACACAGGGCAGAACAAGGGGGAGGAGGGGAGAATGGAGCACACCCTGGCCCAATACACCTTGAGGATGATGTTCCCAATCAGAGAAGCCAATCCACAGAGAAGACCACATGGGCAGCCCCACGATGAGAAACGTCCCTCAAAGACCCTTAGCCTTAGAGGGGACAACACTGGACACACAGTGTGGGAACTGCGCCCGAACTGATCCTGCCACTTCGATGCATGACACTAAGAGAGTGCAGCGGAAGAGTAAGAAAACGGAGCATCAAAGTCCCCGGGGAATGCCAAAGGTGGACTTTGTGGTCAGGGTTCGGTGCCCCCACAGACTGGACTGGAAAACACTCCTAAAGTTCACCACACAGTCCTTGTACTTTTCTTTCTGGTTAGTGTTGTTTTCTTTTAGTGTCATTGGATTTGGGTTGGGTTTTGTTTTCATTTTTGTTTGTTTTTTTTTTCTTTTTGCTGCTTGGTTTAGCTCAGTCTTGTTTTGTGCATGTTATTACCTTTACAGGTCTGTCTAATTAAGAGAGGCTGGATGAACAATCTGGAGGCGTAAACATGTGACCGGCCCTTTCCATTGGGCATGGGAGTGAGCACGGTGGGGGGAAAGGAAGTGCTGTAAAGAAACCCAGAGACAAGGGTACAACAAGTGATGGAAAACGATAGTGAGGGGGATGTAGGAGGCCTGGTAGGGCGTGATCAAAGGTAATGTAACCAAGAGGAATTACTGAAACCCAAAGGAAGACTGAGCATGTCAGTGGGCACAAGAGGAAAATCAAAGAGTATAGAAGAGTGAGCTGGGAAGCAAGGGCCAGTTATAGACGTCTAAATAAAGGCATGTACATATGTACATATATTTACAAAGGGGCATGGGGAAATAGATCTATGTCCATATGTTTATAGATTTAGTATTAAGGTAGCAGATGGACATAGGGCCTCCGCTCAAGGACTCCCTCATTGCAATAACACTGTTCTATTAAATTGGCATTCTAAGATGCTCACCTTCCCTACACAATCACTGACCACAAAGCGGCTGCATAAGCAAATGTGGTGAAGAAAGCCGATGGTGTCCAGCTACCTAAAGATATAGCGTGTGGGGTCTTAAAGGCCTGAGGGTAAAGAAACAGCCATCTGGCTCTGAAGCAACAGAGCCCACATGGAGAAAGCATACCAGCCTGTGTGATCACAAAGTTTTAAAGGAATAAGGCAACAGGTATCATGAGAACAAAAAAATCTTATCATGGAGAATGAGAGGGGACTGCCGGGTATAGACCCAAAACCTATTTGCAGTGCACTGGACATCCCCTTACAGAAGGATCTCAGAGTGGAGATTAAAGAATACAGGGTATGAGACAGCAAAGATGAAACACAACTTTCCTCTAGTTCTTAATGCTTTCTCTTGCCCCACTATCATGATCCCAGTTCTACCATACTAATCTGGCCAAACTAGAGAAGGTATTCTAGTACCGATAGGAATTTCAAACACGGGGAATCCAGAGTGGATGGGCCCTTTACCAGTGTTATGAGTGGAGATACTGGGAGGGTGGAGGAAGGGCAGGATGGAAAGTGGGAACCGATTACAAGGATCTTCATTGACCTCAAAAGAAAGGTGGGTGAAAATATGACAAAAGAATTAGTACATTTCCAAGGATTGATGAGGGATGGGTGGCGGGCATTGAGGGGGGAAAAATGAGGAGCTGAGGCCAGGGGCTTGGGTGGAGAGTGGATATTTTGTGAATAAGGAGGGCAATTAATGTACAGATGGGCTTCAAACAGATGATGTATTTATGGATGGTGGTTAGTGTTGTAGGAGCCACTAATGAAAAGATCATAAAAGAAACAAAAATAATCTTGGCAGGGGCTCATGCAAGGATGATCTCAGGCTGGATTAGACCAGTCAAAACAGCTACTGGAGTCGCCTCACCCTGTGTCTATTATTGAGTCAGCCATGATGATTAGGACCCACAGCCCCAGCAGCTGGCCAGAGAGGGAGGTGGATCTCTGAGGCCATTCCACAGGGGGAATGGTCCTCTGTCCTGCAGGGCCCACCCTCCTTTGTAAGCATGCTGCCTGGGGCAAGGCTTTCATGGAGTCCACACCATGGGAGCTCTACTACTCATGGGGGATTGGCAGGAAGTCTCTGCTCATGCGCACACACCACCAACTAGCTGGAGGATCTCCGTGAACAAAGCCTGAGGCAGACAACAAGCCCACTAACTGATGCTGTAAGAGATACAATCAGCATCCAGAAACCTGCAACTGGGAGTAAGAGGCAGCATACCTTGGTCCCAGCCCCTCCCACTCTAATCTACAAAGAGTGACATTGCAAAGCAGAGGGTTTTCATAAAGCACTTCCAGGACTGTGGAATGAGCAGCCTCATTTGTGGACATGGATACTCTGTGATCCAGACGTACTACCTCCTCCCTTACAGTCAGCTGAGACAAAAACCCTTGCAAGCAGAAAGCCATGCATCTGAACAGTATCCACCAGCCACTCATGTGCAGCACAGCTGCCTCCAAAGAGCCTTCCTGAGTGAGAGAGAAATCATGCAGAAGCCTGGTCTGCACTCAAGAGAGTTTTATGAGCGTAGGGAGGCGTGGTGGGCAAGTCTGGCCGACCCCAGTGGCTGAATTGAATTTACATGGCCTAGATTGGTCAATCCAGGTACAGGAACCACCCAGGTGACCTCCCCTTCATGGCCAGAAATCTGGACCTCTGAGCATGCACAGGGTGCCTCTCCTAACTGGGCTCTTATCTTGGCCCTATGGGCATGCATAACGGATGCCCCAGTCCCTAGCATAGCTACCTAACATTTGCCCCCCTGAAGAGATATGGACCCAAATCTTTGGGGGTACTGGGCGACGACATCTCTAGCTGCTTCCTGCTGGCAAAAGGGGCGAGGTGGGGCTTTGGGTCCATACCCTTCCTACACTGCTGGGAGGGGTTGTCCATTGAGGGCAACTTTATCCAGGATGGATAAGGTTGAGGTGGTCCAGGAGATGGTAGTCGTGGACCTGGTACACTTGGTTCAGAAGCTTTAATCACCCGATAACTTCTGAGAAAAACAAACGGTCTAAAAGGTGAACAGTTTGACTACGACAAGGCTAAGCTTGTGAGGTGGCAGTGGCCTTGAAATTAGGTGAGTGTCACAGGAAACAAAAATAATCTTAGGATTACCAGACATGTGTGTTTGTTCATTGGAAGTACAGGAAGAGGGATAAAAGCATTCACACTTTCCCCTAGGAGGGCACAGGTTTGGGCACTACTAGGTGCAGTCGGATCACTGATTCATTTATGATGCTAAGGTCTTGGACCCGCTGATAAGACCCATCCTTCTTTTTAACCCTATAACGCTTCAATTTTAATTTTGGGAAAAAATTTTCTTTTTGTTGTGGACTTTCATAGTTATAAATATATATATATATATGTATTAATATATACATTTTTAATGTTATGAAAACATCATGCTTCGCGTTATAGAGTTAAATGGAAATAATGGGCTAGTGCAGGACGAGTCAAAAGTGACCAAAATAGAGTAACTGCCTAAGCCATTTTGAATTTTCTTGGGTTCAATTGGAGTAAAGGCTTGTAAATTACCCGGGGTCCAAATTCCCATGGTGCCTCCTACAACGGGTAGAATGTTCAGGGATGTTTCAGGGCTGGGAGATTAATAACCCCTAAGTCCAGGATACCTTAGGGCAGGGGTCTTTAAACTGTTTACCCAGGGGGCCAGTTCACTATCCCTCAGGCCTTTTGAAGGAAAGACTATAGTTTAAAAAAACAAATATTACGAACAAATTCATGTGCACACTGCACATCTTGATTTGAAGTTCAAAAAAAAAAATAAATGGGGCACATACACCCGGCAGAAAGGATCAACGTCCTCGGCTGTCTGCATGTGGCCCACAGGTTGTAGTTTGAGGACCCCTGCTCTCGGCATTCACCAAGAGGATGTGGTTTCAACCCAAAAGCTTGGAGACTCTACAATTTGTTTAAAAGTGATGGGGCAGAAGGAGTCCCTGATTGACCCACGCAAGACTAGTTTTCCCACCCCCTATTACTAAGAGTTCATAGTTATGTTTAAAGGGAACCAGGATATCCCGATCTGATCCCGTTACTTCAAGTGTGGGCTGACATTGCCACTAAGAAGCCTGCAAATATAAAAGACTTACTCCCTCCCGCAAAGAAAGGGCCCTTGTTTCCAAGGTTTCAGGAAACATGGAAGGACCGGAAAAACAAACGGTCCAAGTTCCCAAAACCACATAGGTGGAGGCCATCCCTCCACATCACCCTCCCCCACCCCTCCCCTCCCTCACCCCTCCCCCACACCTCCCCTCCCCTCCCCTCCCCATCACTCTCCCCTAATCGGCTTTATCCCATTTTGCAGGAGAACTCTGGGAGTGGGAGAGCTGGCTTCAAACCCTTTCTTTCAACCCCCGCCCTATAAGGTTTCTAGGGTCCAGAAATAGAAAACTTCTAACAGGCCCTTATTGAGTCACTCCCTCCCCCACCGGCCCCCCAAACTCACCCCCACCCCTAACAAGCAGCCCCCCACACACACTAGTACTGGTATGACTTCCATACTCATCAGCCCACCTGGAATGCTTGCCAACAACTTCTCCAGGTGCTGTTCACAACGGAGGAGGGTAGCCCTTCCAGACAGAGGCCCAGTAAGCAGTCAGTGAACCTGATGGTCAGCGAGCGGGCACTCCCCACTTGGGAGAAACTCTTTTGGCCACTACACCAACAATGTGGGATCTCAATTCCTAGCAAGGCCCAGAGGACTTTACCAGGTATCAACCATTGCTCTTACATGACCCTCTGCAGAAGAGCTAGGAAACCTATGAATTTATCTAAGGTCAGTGAGAATTTTCAGGTTCCTATAAGAGAATATCCGCCTGCCTTTCTAGAGTGGCTGAGGGAAGCCTACGGGCTTTATACCCCTAACGGCCCGGAGGCACTGAAAACAGGAGGGCAATAAGTATTGCCTTTATTACTCAGTCAGTCTGCCTCAGACATGACAAAGAAGTGGGAAGGGTTTGAAGGGAAAAATCTTAGCGATTTGGTACAAGTGGCTCATTGAGTGTATAACAACAGAGATGACCCTAGCACGACAGAGACAAAGAAGCTAGCTAAAATACTAGGAATTGCCATGAGAGACCCCAGAGACTCAGGAAAAGGAGAGCATGGCCCACTCACGGAGAGACTAACCTGTGGGCACCGCCAAGCCATGGGGAAGGACCAATGTGCCTACTGCAGGAAAGAAGGACACTGGAAAAATCAGTGCCTTGAAAACCCCAGGAGAGGTGCACGACCCTCCACTAGAGTGGATGGGCCTCATCTGCACGTAGAAAGACCCAAGCAAGAGACAATAATGCTTGAAGAAGCTCAATGAAGGGGTCAGGGCTCTGTTTCACTTCGCCGCCAAAAGCCCAGGCTAACTCTCCAAGTAGGAGGCCAGGCAGTAAATTTCTTGGTGGACACAGGGGCCACCTTGTCAGGTTCAGAAAGGAATATGGGCACATTTTAAGAAGAAAGATGTGAATTACTGTGAGCCTATGATTCCTTCCACAGATAACTCACACCAGAAGGTTTGCATGGAGGGTAGGTGGGTTTCCCAAGACAACAAAATAACAAATATCTATCAGCCCTTTGGCCCAGTTAGCCACCTGGTTATGATATCACTGGCTTCTGGCTCAGCTGCTGAGCCAGTGAAGCAGTTATAGCAGGAGAAGACTAGGTGGCCGGTGGCCATCAACAGAAGGACCAAATCTCCACAGTGGGCTTCCTGTTTCAATATGGAGCCACGTATGTTACCTGCTGGACACCATCTCTATCCTGAGCTCATAATTGCCATCGCAGGTCTAGAATGCGGCGCGCAGGTACACACTATATGAAACAGTCTCTGATTAACCCCTCTCGATAACTTGCTGACATGGGAGTCTGGATAATCCTGTACATTTACTTTGCAGATTAGAAAACTCACTCAAAAACACACGGGAGTTGACCCAGAGACACACAACTGGTTAACAACAAAGTCATATTCACAACCAGCGTCTGGACCAAGAGCACGGTGCCCCACAGAACTGTGCCCATCGAGAAGTCAATATCTCCTGGACTCTCAAAAGATCTGAGCTGATACCCACCCCCCCACATCCTTGCAGCCCCAAAAGATTGTATTTCACAGGATGGCACCGGATCTGCAGCTCGCGGAGAGGGACATATCTGATCAGTGAACACAGGGCAGAACAAGGGGGAGGAGGGGAGAATGGAGCACACCCTGGCCCAATACACCTTGAGGATGATGTTCCCAATCAGAGAAGCCAATCCACAGAGAAGACCACATGGGCAGCCCCACGATGAGAAACGTCCCTCAAAGACCCATAGCCTTAGAGGGGACAACACTGGACACACAGTGTGGGAACTGCGCCCGAACTGATCCTGCCACTTCGATGCATGACACTAAGAGAGTGCAGCGGAAGAGTAAGAAAACGGAGCATCAAAGTCCCCGGGGAATGCCAAAGGTGGACTTTGTGGTCAGGGTTCGGTGCCCCCACAGACTGGACTGGAAAACACTCCTAAAGTTCACCACACAGTCCTTGTACTTTTCTTTCTGGTTAGTGTTGTTTTCTTTTAGTGTCATTGGATTTGGGTTGGGTTTTGTTTTCATTTTTGTTTGTTTTTTTTTTCTTTTTGCTGCTTGGTTTAGCTCAGTCTTGTTTTGTGCATGTTATTACCTTTACAGGTCTGTCTAATTAAGAGAGGCTGGATGAACAATCTGGAGGAGTAAACATGTGACCGGCCCTTTCCATTGGGCATGGGAGTGAGCACGGTGGGGGGAAAGGAAGTGCTGTAAAGAAACCCAGAGACAAGGGTACAACAAGTGATGGAAAACGATAGTGAGGGGGATGTAGGAGGCCTGGTAGGGCGTGATCAAAGGTAATGTAACCAAGAGGAATTACTGAAACCCAAAGGAAGACTGAGCATGTCAGTGGGCACAAGAGGAAAATCAAAGAGTATAGAAGAGTGAGCTGGGAAGCAAGGGCCAGTTATAGACGTCTAAATAAAGGCATGTACATATGTACATATATTTACAAAGGGGCATGGGGAAATAGATCTATGTCCATATGTTTATAGATTTAGTATTAAGGTAGCAGATGGACATAGGGCCTCCGCTCAAGGACTCCCTCATTGCAATAACACTGTTCTATTAAATTGGCATTCTAAGATGCTCACCTTCCCTACACAATCACTGACCACAAAGCGGCTGCATAAGCAAATGTGGTGAAGAAAGCCGATGGTGTCCAGCTACCTAAAGATATAGCGTGTGGGGTCTTAAAGGCCTGAGGGTAAAGAAACAGCCATCTGGCTCTGAAGCAACAGAGCCCACATGGAGAAAGCATACCAGCCTGTGTGATCACAAAGTTTTAAAGGGATAAGGCAACAGGTATCATGAGAACAAAAAAATCTTATCATGGAGAATGAGAGGGGACTGCCGGGTATAGACCCAAAACCTATTTGCAGTGCACTGGACATCCCCTTACAGAAGGATCTCAGAGTGGAGATTAAAGAATACAGGGTATGAGACAGCAAAGATGAAACACAACTTTCCTCTAGTTCTTAATGCTTTCTCTTGCCCCACTATCATGATCCCAGTTCTACCATACTAATCTGGCCAAACTAGAGAAGGTATTCTAGTACCGATAGGAATTTCAAACACGGGGAATCCAGAGTGGATGGGCCCTTTACCAGTGTTATGAGTGGAGATACTGGGAGGGTGGAGGAAGGGCAGGATGGAAAGTGGGAACCGATTACAAGGATCTTCATTGACCTCAAAAGAAAGGTGGGTGAAAATATGACAAAAGAATTAGTACATTTCCAAGGATTGATGAGGGATGGGTGGCGGGCATTGAGGGGGGAAAAATGAGGAGCTGAGGCCAGGGGCTTGGGTGGAGAGTGGATATTTTGTGAATAAGGAGGGCAATTAATGTACAGATGGGCTTCAAACAGATGATGTATTTATGGATGGTGGTTAGTGTTGTAGGAGCCACTAATGAAAAGATCATAAAAGAAACAAAAATAATCTTGGCAGGGGCTCATGCAAGGATGATCTCAGGCTGGATTAGACCAGTCAAAACAGCTACTGGAGTCGCCTCACCCTGTGTCTATTATTGAGTCAGCCATGATGCTTAGGACCCACAGCCCCAGCAGCTGGCCAGAGAGGGAGGTGGATCTCTGAGGCCATTCCACAGGGGGAATGGTCCTCTGTCCTGCAGGGCCCACCCTCCTTTGTAAGCATGCTGCCTGGGGCAAGGCTTTCATGGAGTCCACACCATGGGAGCTCTACTACTCATGGGGGATTGGCAGGAAGTCTCTGCTCATGCGCACACACCACCAACTAGCTGGAGGATCTCCGTGAACAAAGCCTGAGGCAGACAACAAGCCCACTAACTGATGCTGTAAGAGATACAATCAGCATCCAGAAACCTGCAACTGGGAGTAAGAGGCAGCATACCTTGGTCCCAGCCCCTCCCACTCTAATCTACAAAGAGTGACATTGCAAAGCAGAGGGTTTTCATAAAGCACTTCCAGGACTGTGGAATGAGCAGCCTCGTTTGTGGACATGGATACTCTGTGATCCAGACGTACTACCTCCTCCCTTACAGTCAGCTGAGACAAAAACCCTTGCAAGCAGAAAGCCATGCATCTGAACAGTATCCACCAGCCACTCATGTGCAGCACAGCTGCCTCCAAAGAGCCTTCCTGAGTGAGAGAGAAATCATGCAGAAGCCTGGTCTGCACTCAAGAGAGTTTTATGAGCGTAGGGAGGCGTGGTGGGCAAGTCTGGCCGACCCCAGTGGCTGAATTGAATTTACATGGCCTAGATTGGTCAATCCAGGTACAGGAACCACCCAGGTGACCTCCCCTTCATGGCCAGAAATCTGGACCTCTGAGCATGCACAGGGTGCCTCTCCTAACTGGGCTCTTATCTTGGCCCTATGGGCATGCATAACGGATGCCCCAGTCCCTAGCATAGCTACCTAACATTTGCCCCCCTGAAGAGATATGGACCCAAATCTTTGGGGGTACTGGGCGACGACATCTCTAGCTGCTTCCTGCTGGCAAAAGGGGCGAGGTGGGGCTTTGGGTCCATACCCTTCCTACACTGCTGGGAGGGGTTGTCCATTGAGGGCAACTTTATCCAGGATGGATAAGGTTGAGGTGGTCCAGGAGATGGTAGTCGTGGACCTGGCACACTTGGTTCAGAAGCTTTAATCACCCGATAACTTCTGAGAAAAACAAACGGTCTAAAAGGTGAACAGTTTGACTACGACAAGGCTAAGCTTGTGAGGTGGCAGTGGCCTTGAAATTAGGTGAGTGTCACAGGAAACAAAAATAATCTTAGGATTACCAGACATGTGTGTTTGTTCATTGGAAGTACAGGAAGAGGGATAAAAGCATTCACACTTTCCCCTAGGAGGGCACAGGTTTGGGCACTACTAGGTGCAGTCGGATCACTGATTCATTTATGATGCTAAGGTCTTGGACCCGCTGATAAGACCCATCCTTCTTTTTAACCCTATAACGCTTCAATTTTAATTTTGGGAAAAAATTTTCTTTTTGTTGTGGACTTTCATAGTTATAAATATATATATATATATATGTATTAATATATACATTTTTAATGTTATGAAAACATCATGCTTCGCGTTATAGAGTTAAATGGAAATAATGGGCTAGTGCAGGACGAGTCAAAAGTGACCAAAATAGAGTAACTGCCTAAGCCATTTTGAATTTTCGTGGGTTCAATTGGAGTAAAGGCTTGTAAATTACCCGGGCTCCAAATTCCCATGGTGCCTCCTACAACGGGTAGAATGTTCAGGGATGTTTCAGGGCTGGGAGATTAATAACCCCTAAGTCCAGGATACCTTAGGGCAGGGGTCTTTAAACTGTTTACCCAGGGGGCCAGTTCACTATCCCTCAGGCCTTTTGAAGGAAAGACTATAGTTTAAAAAAACAAATATTACGAACAAATTCATGTGCACACTGCACATCTTGATTTGAAGTTCAAAAAAAAAAATAAATGGGGCACATACACCCGGCAGAAAGGATCAACGTCCTCGGCTGTCTGCATGTGGCCCACAGGTTGTAGTTTGAGGACCCCTGCTCTCGGCATTCACCAAGAGGATGTGGTTTCAACCCAAAAGCTTGGAGACTCTACAATTTGTTTAAAAGTGATGGGGCAGAAGGAGTCCCTGATTGACCCACGCAAGACTAGTTTTCCCACCCCCTATTACTAAGAGTTCATAGTTATGTTTAAAGGGAACCAGGATATCCCGATCTGATCCCGTTACTTCAAGTGTGGGCTGACATTGCCACTAAGAAGCCTGCAAATATAAAAGACTTACTCCCTCCCGCAAAGAAAGGGCCCTTGTTTCCAAGGTTTCAGGAAACATGGAAGGACCGGAAAAACAAACGGTCCAAGTTCCCAAAACCACATAGGTGGAGGCCATCCCTCCACATCACCCTCCCCCACCCCTCCCCTCCCTCACCCCTCCCCCACACCTCCCCTCCCCTCCCCTCCCCATCACTCTCCCCTAATCGGCTTTATCCCATTTTGCAGGAGAACTCTGGGAGTGGGAGAGCTGGCTTCAAACCCTTTCTTTCAACCCCCGCCCTATAAGGTTTCTAGGGTCCAGAAATAGAAAACTTCTAACAGGCCCTTATTGAGTCACTCCCTCCCCCACCGGCCCCCCAAACTCACCCCCACCCCTAACAAGCAGCCCCCCACACACACTAGTACTGGTATGACTTCCATACTCATCAGCCCACCTGGAATGCTTGCCAACAACTTCTCCAGGTGCTGTTCACAACGGAGGAGGGTAGCCCTTCCAGACAGAGGCCCAGTAAGCAGTCAGTGAACCTGATGGTCAGCGAGCGGGCACTCCCCACTTGGGAGAAACTCTTTTGGCCACTACACCAACAATGTGGGATCTCAATTCCTAGCAAGGCCCAGAGGACTTTACCAGGTATCAACCATTGCTCTTACATGACCCTCTGCAGAAGAGCTAGGAAACCTATGAATTTATCTAAGGTCAGTGAGAATTTTCAGGTTCCTATAAGAGAATATCCGCCTGCCTTTCTAGAGTGGCTGAGGGAAGCCTACGGGCTTTATACCCCTAACGGCCCGGAGGCACTGAAAACAGGAGGGCAATAAGTATTGCCTTTATTACTCAGTCAGTCTGCCTCAGACATGACAAAGAAGTGGGAAGGGTTTGAAGGGAAAAATCTTAGCGATTTGGTACAAGTGGCTCATTGAGTGTATAACAACAGAGATGACCCTAGCACGACAGAGACAAAGAAGCTAGCTAAAATACTAGGAATTGCCATGAGAGACCCCAGAGACTCAGGAAAAGGAGAGCATGGCCCACTCACGGAGAGACTAACCTGTGGGCACCGCCAAGCCATGGGGAAGGACCAATGTGCCTACTGCAGGAAAGAAGGACACTGGAAAAATCAGTGCCTTGAAAACCCGAGGAGAGGTGCACGACCCTCCACTAGAGTGGATGGGCCTCATCTGCACGTAGAAAGACCCAAGCAAGAGACAATAATGCTTGAAGAAGCTCAATGAAGGGGTCAGGGCTCTGTTTCACTTCGCCGCCAAAAGCCCAGGCTAACTCTCCAAGTAGGAGGCCAGGCAGTAAATTTCTTGGTGGACACAGGGGCCACCTTGTCAGGTTCAGAAAGGAATATGGGCACATTTTCAAGAAGAAAGATGTGAATTACTGTGAGCCTATGATTCCTTCCACAGATAACTCACACCAGAAGGTTTGCATGGAGGGTAGGTGGGTTTCCCAAGACAACAAAATAACAAATATCTATCAGCCCTTTGGCCCAGTTAGCCACCTGGTTATGATATCACTGGCTTCTGGCTCAGCTGCTGAGCCAGTGAAGCAGTTATAGCAGGAGAAGACTAGGTGGCCGGTGGCCATCAACAGAAGGACCAAATCTCCACAGTGGGCTTCCTGTTTCAATATGGAGCCACGTATGTTACCTGCTGGACACCATCTCTATCCTGAGCTCATAATTGCCATCGCAGGTCTAGAATGCGGCGCGCAGGTACACACTATATGAAACAGTCTCTGATTAACCCCTCTCGATAACTTGCTGACATGGGAGTCTGGATAATCCTGTACATTTACTTTGCAGATTAGAAAACTCACTCAAAAACACACGGGAGTTGACCCAGAGACACACAACTGGTTAACAACAAAGTCATATTCACAACCAGCGTCTGGACCAAGAGCACGGTGCCCCACAGAACTGTGCCCATCGAGAAGTCAATATCTCCTGGACTCTCAAAAGATCTGAGCTGATACCCACCCCCCCACATCCTTGCAGCCCCAAAAGATTGTATTTCACAGGATGGCACCGGATCTGCAGCTCGCGGAGAGGGACATATCTGATCAGTGAACACAGCGCAGAACAAGGGGGAGGAGGGGAGAATGGAGCACACCCTGGCCCAATACACCTTGAGGATGATGTTCCCAATCAGAGAAGCCAATCCACAGAGAAGACCACATGGGCAGCCCCACGATGAGAAACGTCCCTCAAAGACCCATAGCCTTAGAGGGGACAACACTGGACACACAGTGTGGGAACTGCGCCCGAACTGATCCTGCCACTTCGATGCATGACACTAAGAGAGTGCAGCGGAAGAGTAAGAAAACGGAGCATCAAAGTCCCCGGGGAATGCCAAAGGTGGACTTTGTGGTCAGGGTTCGGTGCCCCCACAGACTGGACTGGAAAACACTCCTAAAGTTCACCACACAGTCCTTGTACTTTTCTTTCTGGTTAGTGTTGTTTTCTTTTAGTGTCATTGGATTTGGGTTGGGTTTTGTTTTCATTTTTGTTTGTTTTTTTTTTCTTTTTGCTGCTTGGTTTAGCTCAGTCTTGTTTTGTGCATGTTATTACCTTTACAGGTCTGTCTAATTAAGAGAGGCTGGATGAACAATCTGGAGGAGTAAACATGTGACCGGCCCTTTCCATTGGGCATGGGAGTGAGCACGGTGGGGGGAAAGGAAGTGGTGTAAAGAAACCCAGAGACAAGGGTACAACAAGTGATGGAAAACGGTAGTGAGGGGGATGTAGGAGGCCTGGTAGGGCGTGATCAAAGGTAATGTAACCAAGAGGAATTACTGAAACCCAAAGGAAGACTGAGCATGTCAGTGGGCACAAGAGGAAAATCAAAGAGTATAGAAGAGTGAGCTGGGAAGCAAGGGCCAGTTATAGACGTCTAAATAAAGGCATGTACATATGTACATATATTTACAAAGGGGCATGGGGAAATAGATCTATGTCCATATGTTTATAGATTTAGTATTAAGGTAGCAGATGGACATAGGGCCTCCGCTCAAGGACTCCCTCATTGCAATAACACTGTTCTATTAAATTGGCATTCTAAGATGCTCACCTTCCCTACACAATCACTGACCACAAAGCGGCTGCATAAGCAAATGTGGTGAAGAAAGCCGATGGTGTCCAGCTACCTAAAGATATAGCGTGTGGGGTCTTAAAGGCCTGAGGGTAAAGAAACAGCCATCTGGCTCTGAAGCAACAGAGCCCACATGGAGAAAGCATACCAGCCTGTGTGATCACAAAGTTTTAAAGGGATAAGGCAACAGGTATCATGAGAACAAAAAAATCTTATCATGGAGAATGAGAGGGGACTGCCGGGTATAGACCCAAAACCTATTTGCAGTGCACTGGACATCCCCTTACAGAAGGATCTCAGAGTGGAGATTAAAGAATACAGGGTATGAGACAGCAAAGATGAAACACAACTTTCCTCTAGTTCTTAATGCTTTCTCTTGCCCCACTATCATGATCCCAGTTCTACCATACTAATCTGGCCAAACTAGAGAAGGTATTCTAGTACCGATAGGAATTTCAAACACGGGGAATCCAGAGTGGATGGGCCCTTTACCAGTGTTATGAGTGGAGATACTGGGAGGGTGGAGGAAGGGCAGGATGGAAAGTGGGAACCGATTACAAGGATCTTCATTGACCTCAAAAGAAAGGTGGGTGAAAATATGACAAAAGAATTAGTACATTTCCAAGGATTGATGAGGGATGGGTGGCGGGCATTGAGGGGGGAAAAATGAGGAGCTGAGGCCAGGGGCTTGGGTGGAGAGTGGATATTTTGTGAATAAGGAGGGCAATTAATGTACAGATGGGCTTCAAACAGATGATGTATTTATGGATGGTGGTTAGTGTTGTAGGAGCCACTAATGAAAAGATCATAAAAGAAACAAAAATAATCTTGGCAGGGGCTCATGCAAGGATGATCTCAGGCTGGATTAGACCAGTCAAAACAGCTACTGGAGTCGCCTCACCCTGTGTCTATTATTGAGTCAGCCATGATGCTTAGGACCCACAGCCCCAGCAGCTGGCCAGAGAGGGAGGTGGATCTCTGAGGCCATTCCACAGGGGGAATGGTCCTCTGTCCTGCAGGGCCCACCCTCCTTTGTAAGCATGCTGCCTGGGGCAAGGCTTTCATGGAGTCCACACCATGGGAGCTCTACTACTCATGGGGGATTGGCAGGAAGTCTCTGCTCATGCGCACACACCACCAACTAGCTGGAGGATCTCCGTGAACAAAGCCTGAGGCAGACAACAAGCCCACTAACTGATGCTGTAAGAGATACAATCAGCATCCAGAAACCTGCAACTGGGAGTAAGAGGCAGCATACCTTGGTCCCAGCCCCTCCCACTCTAATCTACAAAGAGTGACATTGCAAAGCAGAGGGTTTTCATAAAGCACTTCCAGGACTGTGGAATGAGCAGCCTCGTTTGTGGACATGGATACTCTGTGATCCAGACGTACTACCTCCTCCCTTACAGTCAGCTGAGACAAAAACCCTTGCAAGCAGAAAGCCATGCATCTGAACAGTATCCACCAGCCACTCATGTGCAGCACAGCTGCCTCCAAAGAGCCTTCCTGAGTGAGAGAGAAATCATGCAGAAGCCTGGTCTGCACTCAAGAGAGTTTTATGAGCGTAGGGAGGCGTGGTGGGCAAGTCTGGCCGACCCCAGTGGCTGAATTGAATTTACATGGCCTAGATTGGTCAATCCAGGTACAGGAACCACCCAGGTGACCTCCCCTTCATGGCCAGAAATCTGGACCTCTGAGCATGCACAGGGTGCCTCTCCTAACTGGGCTCTTATCTTGGCCCTATGGGCATGCATAACGGATGCCCCAGTCCCTAGCATAGCTACCTAACATTTGCCCCCCTGAAGAGATATGGACCCAAATCTTTGGGGGTACTGGGCGACGACATCTCTAGCTGCTTCCTGCTGGCAAAAGGGGCGAGGTGGGGCTTTGGGTCCATACCCTTCCTACACTGCTGGGAGGGGTTGTCCATTGAGGGCAACTTTATCCAGGATGGATAAGGTTGAGGTGGTCCAGGAGATGGTAGTCGTGGACCTGGCACACTTGGTTCAGAAGCTTTAATCACCCGATAACTTCTGAGAAAAACAAACGGTCTAAAAGGTGAACAGTTTGACTACGACAAGGCTAAGCTTGTGAGGTGGCAGTGGCCTTGAAATTAGGTGAGTGTCACAGGAAACAAAAATAATCTTAGGATTACCAGACATGTGTGTTTGTTCATTGGAAGTACAGGAAGAGGGATAAAAGCATTCACACTTTCCCCTAGGAGGGCACAGGTTTGGGCACTACTAGGTGCAGTCGGATCACTGATTCATTTATGATGCTAAGGTCTTGGACCCGCTGATAAGACCCATCCTTCTTTTTAACCCTATAACGCTTCAATTTTAATTTTGGGAAAAAATTTTCTTTTTGTTGTGGACTTTCATAGTTATAAATATATATATATATATATATGTATTAATATATACATTTTTAATGTTATGAAAACATCATGCTTCGCGTTATAGAGTTAAATGGAAATAATGGGCTAGTGCAGGACGAGTCAAAAGTGACCAAAATAGAGTAACTGCCTAAGCCATTTTGAATTTTCTTGGGTTCAATTGGAGTAAAGGCTTGTAAATTACCCGGGGTCCAAATTCCCATGGTGCCTCCTACAACGGGTAGAATGTTCAGGGATGTTTCAGGGCTGGGAGATTAATAACCCCTAAGTCCAGGATACCTTAGAGCAGGGGTCTTTAAACTGTTTACCCAGGGGGCCAGTTCACTATCCCTCAGGCCTTTTGAAGGAAAGACTATAGTTTAAAAAAACAAATATTACGAACAAATTCATGTGCACACTGCACATCTTGATTTGAAGTTCAAAAAAAAAATAAATGGGGCACATACACCCGGCAGAAAGGATCAACGTCCTCGGCTGTCTGCATGTGGCCCACAGGTTGTAGTTTGAGGACCCCTGCTCTCGGCATTCACCAAGAGGATGTGGTTTCAACCCAAAAGCTTGGAGACTCTACAATTTGTTTAAAAGTGATGGGGCAGAAGGAGTCCCTGATTGACCCACGCAAGACTAGTTTTCCCACCCCCTATTACTAAGAGTTCATAGTTATGTTTAAAGGGAACCAGGATATCCCGATCTGATCCCGTTACTTCAAGTGTGGGCTGACATTGCCACTAAGAAGCCTGCAAATATAAAAGACTTACTCCCTCCCGCAAAGAAAGGGCCCTTGTTTCCAAGGTTTCAGGAAACATGGAAGGACCGGAAAAAAAAACGGTCCAAGTTCCCAAAACCACATAGGTGGAGGCCATCCCTCCACATCACCCTCCCCCACCCCTCCCCTCCCTCACCCCTCCCCCACCCCTCCCCTCCCCTCCCCTCCCCATCACTCTCCCCTAATCGGCTTTATCCCATTTTGCAGGAGAACTCTGGGAGTGGGAGAGCTGGCTTCAAACCCTTTCTTTCAACCCCCGCCCTATAAGGTTTCTAGGGTCCAGAAATAGAAAACTTCTAACAGGCCCTTATTGAGTCACTCCCTCCCCCACCGGCCCCCCAAACTCACCCCCACCCCTAACAAGCAGCCCCCCACACACACTAGTACTGGTATGACTTCCATACTCATCAGCCCACCTGGAATGCTTGCCAACAACTTCTCCAGGTGCTGTTCACAACGGAGGAGGGTAGCCCTTCCAGACAGAGGCCCAGTAAGCAGTCAGTGAACCTGATGGTCAGCGAGCGGGCACTCCCCACTTGGGAGAAACTCTTTTGGCCACTACACCAACAATGTGGGATCTCAATTCCTAGCAAGGCCCAGAGGACTTTACCAGGTATCAACCATTGCTCTTACATGACCCTCTGCAGAAGAGCTAGGAAACCTATGAATTTATCTAAGGTCAGTGAGAATTTTCAGGTTCCTATAAGAGAATATCCGCCTGCCTTTCTAGAGTGGCTGAGGGAAGCCTACGGGCTTTATACCCCTAACGGCCCGGAGGCACTGAAAACAGGAGGGCAATAAGTATTGCCTTTATTACTCAGTCAGTCTGCCTCAGACATGACAAAGAAGTGGGAAGGGTTTGAAGGGAAAAATCTTAGCGATTTGGTACAAGTGGCTCATTGAGTGTATAACAACAGAGATGACCCTAGCACGACAGAGACAAAGAAGCTAGCTAAAATACTAGGAATTGCCATGAGAGGCCCCAGAGACTCAGGAAAAGGAGAGCATGGCCCACTCACGGAGAGACTAACCTGTGGGCACCGCCAAGCCATGGGGAAGGACCAATGTGCCTACTGCAGGAAAGAAGGACACTGGAAAAATCAGTGCCTTGAAAACCCGAGGAGAGGTGCACGACCCTCCACTAGAGTGGATGGGCCTCATCTGCACGTAGAAAGACCCAAGCAAGAGACAATAATGCTTGAAGAAGCTCAATGAAGGGGTCAGGGCTCTGTTTCACTTCGCCGCCAAAAGCCCAGGCTAACTCTCCAAGTAGGAGGCCAGGCAGTAAATTTCTTGGTGGACACAGGGGCCACCTTGTCAGGTTCAGAAAGGAATATGGGCACATTTTCAAGAAGAAAGATGTGAATTACTGTGAGCCTATGATTCCTTCCACAGATAACTCACACCAGAAGGTTTGCATGGAGGGTAGGTGGGTTTCCCAAGACAACAAAATAACAAATATCTATCAGCCCTTTGGCCCAGTTAGCCACCTGGTTATGATATCACTGGCTTCTGGCTCAGCTGCTGAGCCAGTGAAGCAGTTATAGCAGGAGAAGACTAGGTGGCCGGTGGCCATCAACAGAAGGACCAAATCTCCACAGTGGGCTTCCTGTTTCAATATGGAGCCACGTATGTTACCTGCTGGACACCATCTCTATCCTGAGCTCATAATTGCCATCGCAGGTCTAGAATGTGGCGCGCAGGTACACACTATATGAAACAGTCTCTGATTAACCCCTCTCGATAACTTGCTGACATGGGAGTCTGGATAATCCTGTACATTTACTTTGCAGATTAGAAAACTCACTCAAAAACACACGGGAGTTGACCCAGAGACACACAACTGGTTAACAACAAAGTCATATTCACAACCAGCGTCTGGACCAAGAGCACGGTGCCCCACAGAACTGTGCCCATCGAGAAGTCAATATCTCCTGGACTCTCAAAAGATCTGAGCTGATACCCACCCCCCCACATCCTTGCAGCCCCAAAAGATTGTATTTCACAGGATGGCACCGGATCTGCAGCTCGCGGAGAGGGACATATCTGATCAGTGAACACAGGGCAGAACAAGGGGGAGGAGGGGAGAA
The DNA here is from genome assembly GCF_050624435.1 of Tenrec ecaudatus. NCBI lineage: Eukaryota > Metazoa > Chordata > Mammalia > Afrosoricida > Tenrecidae > Tenrec > Tenrec ecaudatus. The sequence goes on along the minus strand of NW_027457586.1, from coordinate 856,670 downwards.
TGGAGCACACCCTGGCCCAATACACCTTGAGGATGATGTTCCCAATCAGAGAAGCCAATCCACAGAGAAGACCACATGGGCAGCCCCACGATGAGAAACGTCCCTCAAAGACCCATAGCCTTAGAGGGGACAACACTGGACACACAGTGTGGGAACTGCGCCCGAACTGATCCTGCCACTTCGATGCATGACACTAAGAGAGTGCAGCGGAAGAGTAAGAAAACGGAGCATCAAAGTCCCCGGGGAATGCCAAAGGTGGACTTTGTGGTCAGGGTTCGGTGCCCCCACAGACTGGACTGGAAAACACTCCTAAAGTTCACCACACAGTCCTTGTACTTTTCTTTCTGGTTAGTGTTGTTTTCTTTTAGTGTCATTGGATTTGGGTTGGGTTTTGTTTTCATTTTTGTTTGTTTTTTTTTTCTTTTTGCTGCTTGGTTTAGCTCAGTCTTGTTTTGTGCATGTTATTACCTTTACAGGTCTGTCTAATTAAGAGAGGCTGGATGAACAATCTGGAGGAGTAAACATGTGACCGGCCCTTTCCATTGGGCATGGGAGTGAGCACGGTGGGGGGAAAGGAAGTGCTGTAAAGAAACCCAGAGACAAGGGTACAACAAGTGATGGAAAACGATAGTGAGGGGGATGTAGGAGGCCTGGTAGGGCGTGATCAAAGGTAATGTAACCAAGAGGAATTACTGAAACCCAAAGGAAGACTGAGCATGTCAGTGGGCACAAGAGGAAAATCAAAGAGTATAGAAGAGTGAGCTGGGAAGCAAGGGCCAGTTATAGACGTCTAAATAAAGGCATGTACATATGTACATATATTTACAAAGGGGCATGGGGAAATAGATCTATGTCCATATGTTTATAGATTTAGTATTAAGGTAGCAGATGGACATAGGGCCTCCGCTCAAGGACTCCCTCATTGCAATAACACTGTTCTATTAAATTGGCATTCTAAGATGCTCACCTTCCCTACACAATCACTGACCACAAAGCGGCTGCATAAGCAAATGTGGTGAAGAAAGCCGATGGTGTCCAGCTACCTAAAGATATAGCGTGTGGGGTCTTAAAGGCCTGAGGGTAAAGAAACAGCCATCTGGCTCTGAAGCAACAGAGCCCACATGGAGAAAGCATACCAGCCTGTGTGATCACAAAGTTTTAAAGGGATAAGGCAACAGGTATCATGAGAACAAAAAAATCTTATCATGGAGAATGAGAGGGGACTGCCGGGTATAGACCCAAAACCTATTTGCAGTGCACTGGACATCCCCTTACAGAAGGATCTCAGAGTGGAGATTAAAGAATACAGGGTATGAGACAGCAAAGATGAAACACAACTTTCCTCTAGTTCTTAATGCTTTCTCTTGCCCCACTATCATGATCCCAGTTCTACCATACTAATCTGGCCAAACTAGAGAAGGTATTCTAGTACCGATAGGAATTTCAAACACGGGGAATCCAGAGTGGATGGGCCCTTTACCAGTGTTATGAGTGGAGATACTGGGAGGGTGGAGGAAGGGCAGGATGGAAAGTGGGAACCGATTACAAGGATCTTCATTGACCTCAAAAGAAAGGTGGGTGAAAATATGACAAAAGAATTAGTACATTTCCAAGGATTGATGAGGGATGGGTGGCGGGCATTGAGGGGGGAAAAATGAGGAGCTGAGGCCAGGGGCTTGGGTGGAGAGTGGATATTTTGTGAATAAGGAGGGCAATTAATGTACAGATGGGCTTCAAACAGATGATGTATTTATGGATGGTGGTTAGTGTTGTAGGAGCCACTAATGAAAAGATCATAAAAGAAACAAAAATAATCTTGGCAGGGGCTCATGCAAGGATGATCTCAGGCTGGATTAGACCAGTCAAAACAGCTACTGGAGTCGCCTCACCCTGTGTCTATTATTGAGTCAGCCATGATGCTTAGGACCCACAGCCCCAGCAGCTGGCCAGAGAGGGAGGTGGATCTCTGAGGCCATTCCACAGGGGGAATGGTCCTCTGTCCTGCAGGGCCCACCCTCCTTTGTAAGCATGCTGCCTGGGGCAAGGCTTTCATGGAGTCCACACCATGGGAGCTCTACTACTCATGGGGGATTGGCAGGAAGTCTCTGCTCATGCGCACACACCACCAACTAGCTGGAGGATCTCCGTGAACAAAGCCTGAGGCAGACAACAAGCCCACTAACTGATGCTGTAAGAGCTACAATCAGCATCCAGAAACCTGCAACTGGGAGTAAGAGGCAGCATACCTTGGTCCCAGCCCCTCCCACTCTAATCTACAAAGAGTGACATTGCAAAGCAGAGGGTTTTCATAAAGCACTTCCAGGACTGTGGAATGAGCAGCCTCGTTTGTGGACATGGATACTCTGTGATCCAGACGTACTACCTCCTCCCTTACAGTCAGCTGAGACAAAAACCCTTGCAAGCAGAAAGCCATGCATCTGAACAGTATCCACCAGCCACTCATGTGCAGCACAGCTGCCTCCAAAGAGCCTTCCTGAGTGAGAGAGAAATCATGCAGAAGCCTGGTCTGCACTCAAGAGAGTTTTATGAGCGTAGGGAGGCGTGGTGGGCAAGTCTGGCCGACCCCAGTGGCTGAATTGAATTTACATGGCCTAGATTGGTCAATCCAGGTACAGGAACCACCCAGGTGACCTCCCCTTCATGGCCAGAAATCTGGACCTCTGAGCATGCACAGGGTGCCTCTCCTAACTGGGCTCTTATCTTGGCCCTATGGGCATGCATAACGGATGCCCCAGTCCCTAGCATAGCTACCTAACATTTGCCCCCCTGAAGAGATATGGACCCAAATCTTTGGGGGTACTGGGCGACGACATCTCTAGCTGCTTCCTGCTGGCAAAAGGGGCGAGGTGGGGCTTTGGGTCCATACCCTTCCTACACTGCTGGGAGGGGTTGTCCATTGAGGGCAACTTTATCCAGGATGGATAAGGTTGAGGTGGTCCAGGAGATGGTAGTCGTGGACCTGGCACACTTGGTTCAGAAGCTTTAATCACCCGATAACTTCTGAGAAAAACAAACGGTCTAAAAGGTGAACAGTTTGACTACGACAAGGCTAAGCTTGTGAGGTGGCAGTGGCCTTGAAATTAGGTGAGTGTCACAGGAAACAAAAATAATCTTAGGATTACCAGACATGTGTGTTTGTTCATTGGAAGTACAGGAAGAGGGATAAAAGCATTCACACTTTCCCCTAGGAGGGCACAGGTTTGGGCACTACTAGGTGCAGTCGGATCACTGATTCATTTATGATGCTAAGGTCTTGGACCCGCTGATAAGACCCATCCTTCTTTTTAACCCTATAACGCTTCAATTTTAATTTTTGGAAAAATTTTCTTTTTGTTGTGGTCTTTCATAGTTATAAATATATATATATGTATTAATATATACATTTTTTAATGTTATGAAAACATCATGCTTCGCGTTATAGAGTTAAATGGAAATAGTGGGCTAGTGCAGGACGAGTCAAATGTGACCAAAATAGAGTACCTGCCTAAGCCATTTTGAATTTTCTTGGGTTCAATTGGAGTAAAGACTTGTAAATTACCCGGGGTCCAAATTCCCATGGTGCCTCCTACAACGGGTAGAATGTTCAGGGATGTTTCAGGGCTGGGAGATTAATAACCCCTAAGTCCAGGATACCTTAGGACAGGGGTCCTTAAACTGTTTACCCAGGGGGCCAGTTCACTATCCCTCAGGCCTTTTGAAGGAAAGACTATAGTTTCAAAAATCAAATATTACGAACAAATTCATGTGCACACTGCACATCTTGATTTGAAGTTCAAAAAAAAAATAAATGGGGCACATACACCCGACAGAAAGGATCAGCGTCCTCGGCTGTCTGCATGTGGCCCACAGGTTGTAGTTTGAGGACCCCTGCTCTCGGCATTCACCAAGAGGATGTGGTTTCAACCCAAAAGCTTGGAGACTCTACAATTTGTTTAAAAGTGATGGGGCAGAAGGAGTCCCTGATTGACCCACGCAAGACTAGTTTTCCCATCCCCTATTACTAAGAGTTCATAGTTATGGTTAAAGGGAACCAGGATATCCCGATCTGATCCCGTTACTTCAAGTGTGGGCTGACATTGCCACTAAGAAGCCTGCAAATATAAAAGACTTACTCCCTCCCGCAAAGAAAGGGCCCTTGTTTCCAAGGTTTCAGGAAACATGGAAGGACCGGAAAAACAAATGGTCCAAGTTCCCAAAACCACATAGGTGGAGGCCATCCCTCCCCATCACCCTCCCCCACCCCTCCCCTCCATCACCCCTCCCCTCCCCCATCCCTCCCCCACCCTTCCCCTCCCCTCCCCTCCCCATCACTCTCCCCTAATCGGCTTTATCCCATTTTGCAGGAGAACTCTGGGAGTGGGAGAGCTGGCTTCAAACCCTTTCTTTCAACCCCCGCCCTATAAGGTTTCTAGGGTCCAGAAATAGAAAACTTCTAACAGGCCCTTATTGAGTCACTCCCTCCCCCACCGGCCCCCCAATCTCACCCCCACCCTTAACAAGCAGCCCCCCCACACACTAGTACTGGTATGACTTCCATACTCATCAGCCCACCTGGAATGCTTGCCAACAACTTCTCCAGGTGCTGTTCACAACGGAGGAGGGCAGCCCTTCCAGACAGAGGCCCAGTAAGCAGTCAGTGAACCTGATGGTCAGCGAGCGGGCACTCCCCACTTGAGAGAAACTCTTTTGGCCACTACACCAACAATGTGGGATCTCAATTCCTAGCAAGGCCCAGAGGGCTTTACCAGGTATCACCCATTGCTCTTACATGACCCTCTGCGGAAGAGCTAGGAAACCTATAAATTTATCTAAGGTCAGTGAGAATTTTCAGGCTAAGAGAATGTCCGCCTGCCTTTCTAGAGTGGTTGATGGAAACCTACAGGCTTTATACCCCTAACAGCCCGGAGGCCCCGAGAACAGGAGGGCAATAAATATTGCCTTTATGACTCAGTCAGTCTGCCTCAGACCTGAAAAAGAAGTGGGAAGGGTTCAAGGGAAAAATCTTAGTGATTTGATACAAGTGGTTCATTGAGTATATAACAACCGAGATGACCCTAGCACGACAGAGACAAAGAAACTAGCTAAAATACTAGGAATTGCCATGAGAGACCCCAGAGACTCAGGAAAAGGAGAGCATGGCCCACTCACGGAGAGACTAACCTGTGGGCACTGCCAAGCCATGGGGAAGGATCAATGTGCCTACTGCAGGAAAGAAGGACACTGGAAAAATCAGTGCCTTGAAAACCCCAGGAGAGGTCCACGACCCTCCACAAGAGTGGACGGGCCTCATCTGCAACGAGAAAGACCCAAGCAAGAGACAATAAGGCTTGAAGAGCTGCATGAAGGGGTCAGGGCTCTGTTTCACTTCGCCGCCAAAACCCAGGCTAACACTCCATATAGGCCAGGCAGTAAATTTCTTGGTGGACACAGGGGCCACCTTCTCAGGTTCAGAAAGGAATACGGGCACATTTACAAAAAGAAAGATGTGTATTACTGTGAGCCTATGATTCCTTCCACAGATAACTCACACCAGAATGTTTGCATGGAGGTTAGGTGGGCTTCCCAAGACAACAAGATAACAAATATCTATCTGCCCTTTCTCCCAGTTAGCCACCTGGTTATGATGGCACTGGCTCCTGGCTCAGCTGCTGAGTCAGTGAAGCAGTTATAGCAGGAGAAGACTAGGTGGCCGGTGGCCATCAACGGAAGGACCAAATCTCCACAGTGGGCTTCCTGTTTCAATATGGAGCCATGTCTGTCACCTACTGGACACCATCTCTATTCTGAGCTCATAATTGCCACCCCAGGTCTCAAATGCAGCGCGCAGATACACACTATATGAAACAGTCTCTGATTAACCCCTCTCGATAACTTGCTGACATGGGCTTCTGGATAATCCAGTACATTTACTTTCCAGATGAGAAAACTCCCTCAAAAACACACAGGAGTTGACCCAGAGACAAAAACTGGTTAACAACAAAGTCATATTCACAACCAGCGTCTGGACCAAGAGCACGGTGCCCCACAGAACTGTGCCCATCGAGAAGTCAATATCTCCTGGACTCTCAAAAGATCTGAGCTGATGCCCCCCCTCCCACCTCCTTGCAGCCCCCAAAGATTGTATTTCACAGGATGGCACCGGAGCTGCAGCTCGCGGAGAGGGACATATCTGATCAGAGAACACAGAGCAGAACAAGGGGGAGGAGGGGAGAATGGAGCACATCCTGGCCCACTATACCTTGAGGATGATGTTCCCAATCAGAGAAGCCAGTCCACAGAAAAGACCACATGGGCAGCCCCACGATGAGAAACGTCCCTCAAAGTCCCATTGCCCTAGAGGGGACAACACTGGAGACACAGTGTGGGAACTGCGCCCGAACTGATCTTGCTACATCGAGGCATGACACTAAGGGAGTGCAGCGGAAGAGAAAGAAAACGGAGCATCAAAGTCCCCGGGGAATACCAAAGGTGGACTTTGTGGTCAGGGCTCGGTGCCCCAACAGACTGGACTGGAAAACACTCCTAAAGTTCACCACACAGTCCTTGTACTAACTATGAGCTTTTCTTTCTTGGTTAGTTTTGTTTTCTTTTAGTGTCATTGGATTTTTGTTGTCTTGGTTTTTTTGGGTTGCTTGTCTTGGTTTTGTGCATGTTATTACCTTTTCTGGTCTGTCTAAATTAGATAGGCTGGATGTCCAATCTGGAGGACAAAACCCAGGACCAACACTTCTGGGGTGTGGGGCATGGGAAAGAGGGAGGTGGGCGTAAAGGAAGCGGTGTTAAGAAACCCAGAAACAAGAGAACAGGAAGTCATGCATATCCGTGGTGAGGTAGATGTAGGAGGCCTGGTAGGGTGGGATCAAGGGTAATGGAACCAAGAAGAATTACTGAAACCCAAAGGAAGACTGAGCATGGCAGTGGGCACAAGAGGAAAATGAAAGGGAAATAGAAGAGCAAGCGAGGAAGCAAGGGCCTGTTATAGAGGTCTTTTAAAAAGTATGTCCATATGTAAATATATTCATATATGAGCATGGGGAAATAGACCTACGTCCATATATTTATAGGTTTCGTATTAAGGTAGCAGATGGACTCTGGGCCTCCACTCAAATACTCCCTCATTGCAAGAATACTTTGTTCTATTAAACTGGCATTCTATGGTGCTCACCTTCCCCACAGGTACACTGAAGACAAAGCTGATGGTGCCCAGCTGTCAAAAGATATAGCGTCTGAGGTCTTAAAAGCTTGAATGTAAACAAGCGGCCACCTAGCTCAGAAGCAACAAAGCCCACATGGAATAATCACACCAGCCTATGAGATCACGAGGTTTCGAAGGGATCAGGTGTCAGGCATCATCAGAACAAAAACATCTTATTGGGAATGAGAAGAGTGCTTGGTAGAGACCCAAAGCCCATTTCCAGACCACTGGACAATACCTTACAGAAGGGTCTCAGAGAGGAGATGAGCCAAGACTAGGTACGAGATAGCAATGATGAAACACAACTTTCCTCCAGTTGCTAAATGCTTTCTCTCCCCCCATTATCATGACCCCAATTCTACCTTACAAATCTGGCTAGACCAGATAATGTACACTGGTACAGATAGCAACTGGAAACACAGGGAATCCAGGGTGGATGAGTCCTTTAGGACCAGTATTATGAGTGAAGACACTGAGAGGGTAAGCGGGAGGGCAGTTTGGAAACGGGGAACTGATTACAAGGATGTACATTTTACTTCAACAGAAAAGTGGGTGAAGGGGGATATCAGACAGTGCAAGATATGACAAAAATTAGTAAATTACCAAGGATTGATGAGCGAGGGGTAGCGCACATGGGGGGTGGGGATGGGAATGAGGAGCTGAGGCCATGGGCTTGGGTGGAGAGTGGATATTTTGAGAATGAGGGAAATGAATGTACAAATGTGCTTTACACAACTGATGTATGCATAGAATGTGTTTAGTGTTGTATGAGCCCCTAATAAAACGTTTAAAAAAAAAAGATCTGGGCAGAGGACTCATTCAAGGATCATCTCAGGCTGGATTAGACCCTTCTAAGTAGAAAGTCCTGCATCTGAACAGTATCCACCAGCCATTCATGTCCAGTTCTGCTGCCTCCAAAGAGCCTTCCTGGGTTTGTCAGATCTCTCTGGGGACAGACAGACCTTGGTCCTCTGCTCTGCGTGAGAAAGAATGCATGTAGAAGCCTGATTGTCATCCAAGTGGGTTTTATGAGCATTAGGGAGGCATGGTGGGCAACCCTGGTCAACCCCAGCAGCTGAATTTAATTTACTTGGCCTTGGTGGGTCAATCAAGTTGCAGCACTCACCCAGGTGTACCTCCTCTTCCTGGCCGGAAACCTGAACCTCTGAGCACGCACAGTGTGCCACTCCTTCTTGGGCTGCTACCTTGGCCCTCTGGGCATGCATAATGGACACCCCAGTCCCTAGGATAGCTACCTAACATTTGCCCCCTGAAGAGGTATGGACCCAAATCTTTGGGGTACTGGGCGACGACATCTCTAAGTACTTCCTGCTGCAAAAGGGGCAAATGGGGCTCAGAAGGGATTGTCCACTCAGGTCCCAGGATGGATAAAGTTGAGGTTGTTCAGGAAATCGTGGTCCTACAGCTGGCACACTTGGTTTGGAGGCCTTGGTAACCTGAGAACTTCTGGAAAAACAAACAAAAAGACAAAAGGTTGAAGAGTTTAAGTGAGACAAGTCTAAGATTCGGAGGAGGTAGTTCCCTTCAAGTTAGGTGAGTGTCACAAGAAATAAGTATACTTAGGATTATCAGGCATGTGTTTGTTCACTCTAAGTACAGGAACGGGGATTAAAGCATTCACAATTTCCCTAGGAGGGCACAGGGTTTGGGCACTACTAGGTGCAGTGGGATCACTGCTTCATTTATGATCCTAAGGTCTTACACCTGCTGATAAGACCCATCCTTTTTAACCGTATAATGGCTCAATTTTCAATTTTGGGAAAATGTTTTTGTTTTTATTCTTTATTTTCAAAGTTATCTATCTATTTATCTGTCTGTTTATCTATCTATCTATTAATATATACATTTCTTTATATGTTATGGAAATATGCTCAGCGTTATAGAGTTAAATGGTAATATTGGGGTACTACAGGGGGAGTCAACAGTAATCAAAAGTAGAGTAACTGCCTAAGTCATTTTTAATTTTCTTGGCTTCAATTTGAATAAAAGGCTGGTAAATTACCCAGGGACCAAATTTCCCTGGTGCCTCTACTATGGGTAGAATGATCAGGGGTGTGTCAGGGCTGCGAGAATAGTAACCCCTAAGTCCAGGATCCCTTAGGGCAGGGGTCCTCAAACTGTTTACCTAGGGGGCCAGTTCTGTCCCTCAGATCATTGGAGGGTCAGACTATAGTTTTTTAAAAACCTATGAACAAGTTCCTATGCACACTGCACGAGCCGGCTGCTAAGCAGGACAGGCAGAGGCAGCAAAAACACCCTGAGGGTGGAATAAATGTCGTCAGGCCACATGTGCCCCACGGGCCACAGTTTGAGGACGCCTGCCTTAGGGGTTCCTGTGTGCACTGGGGATGAAGGTCTCTACTGCTCCTCAAAAGGAGAAATGCTCTAACTTCTGGCATCTCCGCCCATTTCCCATCACTCTACAGAACTGTTCCAGGTGAATCAGGGTTGGAAGGAAAGTGTGCCATTCTCTGACCACCATTCTCCTTTCTCAAATAAAGTTGCATAGTGTATCAGCTTTTGTTTGTCTAGCCTCTGTGTCAACTCTATCCCAATTGGACAGGATTCATGCAAGGGGGCAATTCCTGAGTATGAAGCTGCTAAGTCCCATCTGGAAAGCACAAAACAAGGCTATTTAGATCTTGCTGCCTCAAGGTCAATAACCCCGCTTCAGAGCAGACCCCTGGTGTGCTATTAAACTGATGCCTCTGACAGGTGCCCCCACCATAGACAAAGGGTCAAAGAGCAGTCACTGTGGGCGACTTTAGGTCCAACCATTTTCTAGACAATAAGCTAGGAGGACCACTGCTTGGGATGGCCCCACAGCCTTCCAAGATGCCTGCTGGCAGGAGCAGACTCTCAAATCTCTGAAGGGAAGGGGCATCTGGCAGCTCAGGGAACCTTTAGGAAAATTGGAATTTCTGGCTGGAACATCATGGCAGCTGAGCTATATTAAGAGCTGTCCCCAAAAGTGCGTGAAGAAACACCACTGAAAGCCGAAAAGTAAGGGTTACCCAGGCTAGGCTTCCGAACGCCTTTGTCTTAAGACTGAGCAACGGAAAACCAGCCAGTAACAAGGAACAAACCTACACTGGTAGAACACTAACCCTAGAACACCTGAAGTTTTCAATGCAGGAAATAATATTTTTTTTTGTTTTTATTCTTTACTTTCATTGTTATCAATATATATAACAACCAAAGTATATTTTAAAAGTACAAATTTTCAAAAATATAACCAAATTGTCATATTTATAATATATAATTTTGGTGCCAGATACATTTTAATTAAATGTTACAAAAAAGTCCTGCTCAGTGTTATAGGGCTCAAGCAGCTTGTTTTAAAAACCAGGAGAAAGGCAAAGGGAACGGAGGGTAAAAGGGAAACATTTGGCTGCCGGGACAAGGCAGGGCTATCTCCCAGGCCTAAATCAACCAGCTCCCGAGGCAGTGCCCTTCCACGTGTTTGGACTGGTGGGCACCATTTTGGCCAGGGTCATAGGCCCTGTTTCCCCATGGCGGCTATGTAGGTTCTCTGGGAAAACCATAAAGAGCCTTGATAATGGTGAAGCCATTCTGAACTGACAGAAGCCACCATGAAAGGTAAATAAAGTAGCTATGAACTGTCAATGAACTAGCTGATATTGGGGTGGTAGGCCGTGCAGACGTAGCCCAAGGGAATGTCCCAAAGGAAATGGATGTTCAGAAGGCTTTTGAGAACAAGAGCAGTTTTTGTTCAACTAAGAATGGCTAACCGCAACACCCCACTTCTCTACTCTGCCTGCTTGCACACCTGCACATTGCACAAGTATAAAAACCTTTGGAAAATTCAACTGGGGGCTGCTCAGTCTCCTCTCAAGAGGGCTGACAGACCCTGTGCAGAAAATAAAACTTTTTCTGTTGAACTTGCCGGTGGTCGGAGATGCTTTCTTTCTGGGAATGGACAGTAGCTACAACATTTCGAGGTGCACCGAGATCCGAGTGCCACTGTCGGAGCCTGCTTAGAAAGGGGAACCAGGACATCCTGATCTGATCCCTTAAATTCATGTGTGGATTGACATTGCCACTAAGAAGCCAACATATATAAAAGACTTACTTCCTCCCCCAACATAAAGAGTTCTTGTTTCCAAGATTTCAGTAAACATGGCAGGACCGGAAAAACAACCTGTCCAAGTTCCTAAAACCACCAAGGTGGAGGCTGTCCCTGTCCCTCCCCCCTCCCTTCCCCCTTTCCCTACCTGTCTGATTTATCCCATTTTGCAAGAGGACTCTGGGAGCAGGAGAGCTGGCTTCCGACCCTTGGTGCCGCTGCCACCCTATCAGGTTCCCAAGGGGCCGGAGAGAGGAATACTCACAGCCTCTTTTTGAGCCCCCCCACCCCACAACAAATACACTAGGGCAGGCATGTCTTAACAACCCCCAGAGAAAGATCACTCAGCAGCAGCCATTCTCCCCTTAAGGCAAGCAGCCCCCAAACCTGGGAAGACTCCCGAATCCCTTTTTCAGTATATGTTCCCTTTTGTTCCAGGGGTTTGTATAATTGGAACCAACAAAACCCCTTTTTTCTGACAAACCATAAGGTCTGATTTCTTTGCTAGATATGGTTTTCCATACTCATCAGCCCACCTGAGGTGATTTCCTGCAACTTCTCCAGGTGCTGTTCATATCAGAGGAATGGGACCCCTTCCAGAGAGGCCCAGAAGGCAGTCAATGGACCTAATGGTCAGCCAGCGGGCACTCCCCACTTGAGAGAAATTTTTTTCCCCACTGCACAACCAATGTGGGATCCAAACTCCTAGCAAGGCCCAGAGGGCTTAAGCAGATATCACCAGTTGCTCTTGCAGGGCCTCCGCTTAACCACTAGGAAGCCTATAAATTTATCTAAGGTCAGTGAGAATTCTCAGGCTCCTACAAGAGAATGTCCGCCTGCCTTTTTAGAGTGGCTGATGGACGCCTACGGGCTTTATACCCCTATTGACCTGAAAGCCCCCTGAGAACAGGAGGGAAGTAAGTATTGCCTGTATTATTCAGTCAGTCTGCCTCAGACATGAAAAAGAAGTGGGAAGGGTTTGAAGGGAAAAATCCTAGTGATTTGGTAGAAGTGGCTCATTGAGTGTATAACAACAGAGACAAAGAAACTAGCTAAAATACTAGTAATTGCCATGAGAGACCCCAGAGGCTCAGGAAAAGGAGAGCATGGCCCATTCACGGAGAGACTAACCTGTGGGCACCACCAAGCCCCGAAGAAGGATCAATGTGCCTACTGCAGGAAAGAAGGACATTGGAAACATCAGTCCCTTGAAAACGCCAGGAGAGGTGCACGACCCTCCACTAGAGAGGACGGGCCTCATTCACACCTAGAAAGACCCAAGCAAGAAACAATAATGCTTGAAGAAGCTGAATGAAGGTGTCAGGGCTGTTTCACTTGGCCTCCAGGATCCCACGCTAACACTCCAAAAAGGGGGCCAGCCAGTAAATTTCTTGGTGGACACAGGGGCCACCTTCTTGGTTTTGGAAAAGACTACAGGTGCATTGTCAAAAGGAAAGATTTTAATTACAGGTGCCACATGGCAGACCCAAGCATACCCATGGACAACGGCCAGAATAACAGATTTAGCACAAGAGACAGTTCCACACTCCTTCCTGGTAATGCCTCAGGGCCCCTTTCCCCTAATTGGTCGGGATTTATTACGATAAATGGTGGCCATGATTACTTTCTCATCTGCTGCAACCACCTTAACCCTTGAACTTGAAAAGGCAAAGGTTTTGCTCACCGCTCCACTGCCAGAGGGATATGTGTTTTATCAAAGAGCAGAAGAAACCTCCTCAAAGGAACTTCTTGATAAATGGCTAAAAGATATTCCTTTTGTTTGGGCAGAGAACAACCTGCCAGACCTTGCTGAACATCAGGTGCCTGCGGTCGTACAACTTCTGAGCTCAGCCACACTGGTGAGTGTCAAGCAAAACCCTACTCCCTGGAAAGCACAGGTGGGTATTGCTGTTCACATATGCAGACTAAAGAGGACAGGCATTTTGGTGCCCTGCAAGTCCACATGGAACGCTCCCCTGCTGCCCATGCCGAAACCGGGAACTGAGGACTTCCAAATGGTGCAGGATCTCGGAGAGGTAAATGCGAGGGTAGAAACTGTCCACTCCACGGTACCAAACTCCGAGACCCTCCTGAGTACTATCCCATCAAACTGAATTTGTTATACTGTTTTGGACTTAAAGGATGCTTTGTTCTCCATACCCTTGTCCTCTGTACGTCAACCCAATGAAGACTTACAGGAATACAAGGAGGAACACCCCCAAACCCCCTTGCTCCAGTATGAAGATAACCTCCTCCTGGCCTCCGAAACCCTGGAGGAATGCCCAAGTGCTACCGAGGACCTGTTAATAGTCCTTGGCCAATTGGGGTCCAGGTAATCTGCAAGAGAGGCTCAACTGTGTGTCAATAAAACTGTATACCTAGGCTACCAACTGGAGGAGGGAAAACAGACCTTGTCCCCCAGCCGCACTGAGGTGATCCTCAAAATCCCAGTCCCTGAGACTAAGAGGCAGGTGTGAGAGTTTCTAGGATTTGTGGGGTACTGTCCATTGTGGAATTTGGGATTTGAGGGATTAGCCAAACTCCTATATGCAAGTACTGGGGAAAGGAAAAAACTTCAATGGACTGAAGTAGAACAGCAAGCCTTTGAATCCTTAAAAACGTCGTTCATATGGGCACCCTCTCTTCCCCTTCCAGACATAGAAAATCCCTTCCAATTGTCTATGAGGCCAGGGGCACAGCAAAAGGAATGCTAACTCAGAACTTGCAGCCATGAAAGAGACCTGTGGCCGATCTTTCAATCACACTAGACTCTGTAACTGCAGGATGGCCGAGCTGCATGCGAGCTGAGGCTGCCACGGCCATCCTAGTTATAGAAGCTAGGAAGCTTACACTGGGGCAGGATATTGCTGGGGTAGGGGGACCTATGGTTGAGCCCCTCCTAACAAGTCCCCTGGACCGGTGGATCTCGAATGCCAGGATTATACCACAAATCCCCAAGGTAATGGCCATGACCATGCCATCCCAAGTGTTACTGCCACAACCTACATACTCGGAAAATGATCTAAAGGTAAGCCAAGAGCTGGGCTGCCAAAGAAACTCGGAGCATCCAGGTGGCTGCTCCATCCTGATGGAAGAAGATTCATGCCAGAAGCTCTGGGAGAGATCTGATTCAAGGACTACATGAAGGTATGCACTCAGGATCCTCTAAATGGTCTCAGTTGCTCCTCAGGTACTTTTACATACCCAGGCTTGGACACTGGGTGGCAGATGACACCACTGTTGCTTGCACTGTGCTCGCTCGGGGAAACATCCCTAGAAAAGAAAAGGAGCAACCCCAACCACAAGCTCGAGGTAGTACTCCTGGAGAATTCTGGGAGGTGGACTTTATGGATATCAAACTTAGAAAGTATGGCTACGGGTATTTGCTGGTGCTAGTGGACACCTATTTTGGATGGGTGGGAGCCTTCCCAACAAAGAAGGACACTTCTGCCACTGGGTGTAAATTATTAGTAACTAAAATTGTCCCTAGATTTGGCTTCCCACCACCTTGGGGTCCAACAATGGCCCAGTATTCATTGCTCAAATTACTAAAGTATTAGCAATGCTTCTAAATATTAACTGGAAGCTCTACTGGGCTTATAGGCCCCAAAGTTCAAGGCAAGTAGAAAGAATAAACAGAACCCTAAAGGAATTGTTAGTTAAGTTGCATTTAGAAACTGGCGAGAACTGGATTGATCCTTTCTTTACCTTTTGCCCTACTTCGAGTCCGATGCACTCCCTATGTGAAAAGCACGACCCCGTTTGAATTTAAGTTTGGCAGACTTTCCCCAATTCTCCCAAGACTGAAGGAAGTAGAAGTAATGGAAGTCACTACTTGTTCCTTCATGAAGTGCCTGCAGGCTGTCCAGCAGGTGAGACAAATCATCTGCTCC
The DNA here is from genome assembly GCF_050624435.1 of Tenrec ecaudatus. Taxonomy (NCBI): domain Eukaryota; kingdom Metazoa; phylum Chordata; class Mammalia; order Afrosoricida; family Tenrecidae; genus Tenrec; species Tenrec ecaudatus. Next base: position 841,453 of record NW_027457586.1, on the reverse strand, counting down.
GACACCTTCATTTTGGGCCCAACCAAGGGAAAGGTGAAGAGGCAGCCCACAACTTGCAACCTGGAGACTGAACGTGGGTAAAGAAGCACTGACCCGAGACCTTAGAACCTAGGGGGACTGGCCCATACTAGGTGATACTTATAACACCAACTGCTATTAAAGTAGTGGGGAAGGGGCCGTGGATTCATCAGTCACAAGTCAAAAAAAGCCCTCCCTGAGCATATCCTGAAAAGATGAACACTCAGAAAGACAGAAAAACCCTCAAAATTAAGGCTTTACAGAACTTAATTGTTTTTGTCTGAGCATTGCTGACAGCACCCGCCATTTCGCCCAACCACAAACACATCTGTGGACTGCTACTCGAACCTCCAACAGTGAATATGTAACTTCTTACACTGGGTCTGACCCCCGTTTCCGCTTTGATTTGTTTGATTTGCTAGGAAAGAGCTGGCATTCCGGATCCTTTAAAGGTAAAGGGCACAATGGGGCCCATAACCGGAATCCCGTCCTATGGGTGCGGAATACCCTCTATAGAAAGAAGGCTCCAAACACACCATTTCTATAGATGCCCGGCTCATGGGCTCCCTAACTGCCAAGGGGAGGGACATTGCCATTGTGCAGCTTAGGGTTGTGAAACTATCATCTTCAGGGTGGAAACTTGTTAAAGACGACCCTATTGTTTTTACAAGAATGGGACTCAAGTCGGAGGGGTTTGATCCCACCACGTGTATGGTTTCCAAATGTAACCCAATAAGAACTGGATTCAAGCGTTATTGGGTTCACTGGGAACACATGGGGAATTCAGTATTATGTAAATGATAGAGATCCCGGGACAACCTTTACTATGCAGCAAAGTAAAATATGGCAACTTCCTGTCCATAAATAGGCCCAAACCTGGTGATAAATCCTGAAGAGCCACAGCTGGGTGTCATTAAGATTCCTTTGCCGCACCCTCCAGACTCTTCAGTAACTTTCCCGTTCACTGCCAGCCCAACTCAAAGGGCCCTTCCCATTCAGGAGCCACCTCAAGGTTCTGTGTTTGATACTCTGGATGCTGTATTCCAATTTATGAACTCAAATCCTAACCTCGCAACTGATTGTTGGCTTTGTCTGAACCCTGCTCCCCCTTACTCGGTAGGCACAGCTACAAATAGCACTATTGGTGCAGAGCGTAATCCAATTAGAAATGTTAGTAAGAAGGATTACACGAAGCAGCAGTCTGTAGGTGAGGTTAGAGTGGACTCAACTCTAGCTCACTTTAAAAGATTACCAAGGGCGAAGACTGTTTTTATTCATCTAATTATCCCTTTAATATATCAAAATATCAAGATTTTTGCCTTCAAGCTGTTCCTATTGAACCAAATGGTGATCCTTATTTGTTATCTGCCCCAACGGGTACTTGCTTTACTTGTTCCACAGGACTAGCACCCTGTCTCCTTTCCCCAGTATTAGCAGCAGACCCGGGTATTTGTGTCCTAGTGCATGTTATTCCTCAAGTGTACCTGTGTTCTGGTGAAGGAGGTAGGGATAACTTTGGAATTTCTGGATGAGCTAAAAGAGCCCCAATGTCAGTCCCACTGTTAACGGGGCTTGGGATTATGGGATTAGCTGCAGTCGGGTCAGTTGCTTTAATACAAGGAAACTTAAACTATCAGACTCTTAGTCAGCAAATTGCTTTAGATTTACAGGGATAAAAATACCATGTTTCCCATTTAGAAAGATCCTTAGACTCCCTTGTAGAAGTGTGTTGCCAAACTGCCGAGGGCTTGACTTGCTCCTTTTGAAACAAGGAGTGTTGTGCATGGCATTAGGAGAAACTTGTTTTATGCAAACCATTCAGGAATCATTAAAGATAGTTTAGCCCTGGTTAGGAAAAGATTAGAGGAAAGAGTCAAGAAAAGAAATGAAGAAACCAATTGGTTTGAAAAGCTACTTAATTGGGCAACCTGGCGAACCACCCTAGTAACGCCCCTAGCCGGATCCCTAATCCTCCTCCTGCTAAACCTCACGTTTGGACCAATAATAACCAATAAGCTAGTGGCAGTCCTCAAACAGAAAGTACAAACCATAAAACTCTTAGTGCTGAGCCCACCATACACTGGGCTGGCTACCGCAGATTCAATGATTTGAACTCGGCTAAGAAGAGGAGGGAATGTAGCAGCTCTGGGCAAAGCTTAAACAGCCTTGACAAGAGAAGTCATTTTGAGCTGATAGAAGCCATTATGAACAGTAAATAAACTAGCTATGAACTGTCAACGAACTAGCTGATATTGGGGAGGTAGGCTGTGCAGACGTAGCCCAAGGGAACGTACGGAAGGAAAGACCAGAGCAGGTAATGTTCAACTAAGAATGGCTAACTGCAACACCCTGCTTCTCTACCTGCTTGCATACCTGCACATTGCAAAAGTATAAAAACCTTTGGAAAATTAGACTGGGGGCCACTCAGTCTCCTCTCAAGAGAGCTGACAGTCTCTGCGCAGAAAATAAAACTTGTTCTGTTGAACTTGCCCGCGGTCTGGGTGGCTTTCTTTCTGGGAAGAGACAGTAGCTACAACAGACACAGGTGGCGCCATTCTGCCTGGGAGTGGAGTCATGTGGCTGGGAAAATGGAAGCCGCAGATTGTGGCCTAGCCGAAAGCCAGCCTGGAGCCAACCACCCAGCCAGAGACCGGCCCAAACCAACAGGGTAGATGTGGGCGCTCCCAGCCATCCTGATTGGCGGAGCCGCAGCACACCACTGTGTCCCAGTCTTGGTGCAACAGACTCCATTTTGAGGCCTGCACCTCCATCTTAGCTCTCAAGACTGACCCCTAACCGACCTCCCCTCCCCTGCTCTACCCCAAATTCCTGGAACCAGCTCGTCCCAAAGCCAGAATGTTTTCTGAATATATGGTCACTCCACCCCTCCCTCACATATAGATAAGATTAACGACCCCTCTGAAGCACCTATGTGCGCAGATCCTCCCCAGCCATGATCAAAATACTCTACGGACAACCTTTTCTTTTCTCGCCTCTTCCTGCAACTGATTGCCCTCTGCTAGCTTCGTACCTTCCATACTTGTCCTTGCTCCGCAACCTTCTTAGACAACACGAAAACTCCCCCATCCCTGAACCATCTCCGACCTCTGCTGATCACCAAAAACCAGTGCATCCTGGAAATGCTGTGTTAATTAAATCCCTAGCACCCAGACCCTTAGCACCCCGGTGGGAAGGCCCTTACACCGTAGTGCTCACTACTCCCTTGGCAGTCAAGGGTCTTGGAATAGATTCCTGGGTACATTTGTCCCGAGTCAAGGCAGCAGTGAACTCTGACCATGGCTCCCAGTGGTCTGACTCAGTCTAGTGGTCCTATGTCTCTCCGCCTCACTCGCCTCACCAAGCCAGCCAGCTAAACCTAACATAATTTCCCCTTTTGCTAGCGATTTTACTTGACTGAAAACTATACCAATTACGCCCGCACTAAGCGTTATGATTATTTGCTGGCCACCGCTGACTGCCCACCCACAGGGTGCAGAACACCCATATACTTAAATTTCACTGACTTTAAGCGGCATCAAGGAAAAGCTGATCCCATTATTTGCTACCTGTATGACCAGAAGGCAACTACCCAATGTGCAAAAAGGTGAATACAGAAAAATGTAGGGTGTCCTTGGTCTTCCTGCCAGATACTTTACCTTTCCCTTTGTCCCCAGGGATGATTCTACTACCATAAATCTAAATACACTCTCACAATCCCAGACCCCTGGGATAGCCGCTGGACACCTCTGGTTCCAGGAGCGTGGTACGCCACTCGCCGAGAGAAATTTCCAGACGCCAAACTCTATGTATGGAGGTCGCTACTCCAGGTCCAATCCACCATCCACTGTAATATTCAGATCCAAGACCTTCAACTCACTAAGCAAATTTCTAAACCTTCTGAGTCTCCCTTCTCCCAGCTTACCCTGCTACAGCAGGGACTGGCCATCGCCACTTTGCTGGACTAGCCAACCTCTCCACCTGCTGCATGTGTGCAGCCCTAGAACGCCCTCCTCTGGTAGCAGTACCAGGTCCTGCCCTGTCATTTTCATCCAACGTAAAGACCACAAAACCCATAACCATCCCCAATATTCCTCTGTACATCCAACCAGAAAACACTCAAGTGCCCTTTTGCTACTCCAATCCATCGACACAGACATGTAATGTCACCCAAATCCCCTCCAAACCACTAACAGCGCCAGAAAAAAATTTTCTTTTGGTGCAACTATACACTAAGCATTTAAACATCAGTTCTACCTTACCCTTTTGTGCCTGCCCATCACTCTGGTTCCGCAGCTCACTACATACACTCCGGCTGAGGTCCAGGACAAATACATCCAGGTATACAGTCGCCAAACTAAAAGAGCAGTTTTTCTTCCGATAGCAGTGAGAATCTCCTTAGCCTCAGCAGCAGGTGCAGTAGGACTCAGCGGCGGGACCCTTAGAACCTCTATCACCACAGCAGACAAGTTATCCACACGCTTCCAGCTGGCAGTTGATGCCTCTGCCAAATCTCTAGCCTCCCTGCAGAAACAAACAACCTCTGTTGCCCAAGTTGCCTTGCAGAGCCGCTGCACTTTAGACCTCATCACTGCTGAAAAAGGAGGAACCTGCTAATTCCTCCAGGAGGAATGCCGTTATTACATCAATAAGCTGGGAATTGTGGAAACTAGAGTCCAGACCCTCAACAAGCTAAACCGTGAGCTGCAAAACAACAGATTCAGAACAGACGGATCCTCTTCCTGGTGGAACTCTTCTCTGTACTCCTTCCTAGCCCCCATACTAGAACCCATAATTTTAGTAGTAATTTTGCTCTTAATTGCTCCTTGTCTCATTCAGCTCCTGCAAAGTTGACTCCGCGAAATCACCCGTATAGCAGTCCACCAGCAACAACAACCTCTCCACCCTGTGCCAGGCCGCAACTCCCAGTACTCTGCCTGGAAAAGCCCCTCCCCTTGCTCTTCGCCCACTACCCACAGGAAGCAGTTACAGAAATGGACTAATGTTGTCCCTTTTCCCTATAGGGTCAGTCTAAAACGTCCTGTCTTGGCACAACAGACTCCATTTTAGTTCTCAAGACTGACCCCTAACTGACCTCCCCTCCTCTGCTCAACCCCAAATTCCTGGAACCAGCTCCTCCCAAAGCCGGAAGGTTTTCTGAAGATATGGTCACTCCACGCGTCCCTGACATATGTAGGTAAGATTAACGACCTTCTCCCTTTGGAAGCACCTGTGTGCGCAGATCCACCCCCCCCCCCCCCCCGCCAAGCTATGATTCTCCCCAGCTGTGCCTGCCAGCAGTGGGCATAAAAACGCCGCCAGGATTTTTTCCCTGGCGTGGCTTCAATAGCTCAATACCCTGAGTTGCTGAACCCGCCACAAGTTCGCAATAAAGCCTGCTTCTAAAACTTAATTAATTGGGTCTTTGATTCTGTTTTCGAGTCCAAATAAACTTTTACACTGAGCCTCGAGAAGGCTTTGGGAGTCAAAATCCTCCCAGCCTCCAGGCAGCAGCGTCCCAGCCCCCTCCCAAATGCAGCCCGGGAAGGCAGGCACAGAGAGGCACATCAAGTCCCGCACACCAGCAAGAAACGGCGCAAAGACCAACACCAGCAAGAAACGGCGCAAAGACAGACACCAGCAAGAAACGGCGCAAAGACCGACACCAGCAAGAAATGGCACAAAGTCCGACACCAGCAAGAAACGGCGCAAAGACCGACACCAGCAAGAAACGGCGCAAAGACCGACACCAGCAAGAAACGGCGCAAAGACCGACACCAGCAAGAAACGGCGCAAAGACCGACACCAGCAGGAAACGGCGCAAAGACTGACACCAGCAAGAAATGGCGCAAAGACCGACACAAAAGGCTGGGGCTGCGGCAATACGCTACAAGCGTCCCCAGGGGCCTCCACCGTATTGGGTGGGGCGCCACTTGGATTGGCTCACCTAGGCCAGGTGAACTCAACCCAACAATTCTCCCAAGGGTGGTGAGGTGAAAGGAGCCCAGAGGGGCCCACAATCCGTGAGATCAGCATGGGAAGGCCCACTCCTGGGCCCGGCTTACCTCATAGCTTCCAGTCACACAGCACCACTTCTGTTCGAACATCACCGCTTCTGTTGGACCTCACCTGGGGCAGGTGTGCCTCGGTCCTCGGCTCCACGCCAGAAACAGCTCACGCCGAGGCCTGGTTTGGGATCCTCTTGAGTTTTATGAGCGGTTAGGGAGGCGTGGTCGATGACGTAGTTCGACCTCATTGGCTGTATTGTTGAATTGAATTCACCTGGCCTAGGTGAGCCAATGTAGGTACAGCGCCCACCCAGGCGTAGCTCCCCCTGCTGGCTGGAAACCTGAACTTCTGAGCATGCAGTGAGCCTCTACTTCATGAGCCGGTAGCTCAGACCTCTGAGCTTGTGTAATGGGCCTGCCAGTCCCTATGCTAGCTCCCTAACAGGTTTTCCAGCCAAAGGTCTGCCTTCTGGGGCTGTTCTACAGAAAGCACTTGGTTCCTGACCCCTACGCATTCAGGGTGGTGGATGCCCTTGCTTCCATGCTTGCTTCTATGTAATTCTGGAATGGTCCTTGTTTCACACGGTCGGCGAGGTCAGGAATTCTGGGCTGGTTGGCTACCAGGCACAAAATAAATAGCCAACGGATTGAAATCTCAACCCCTATATTGGTTTATTATGGACCACACAGACTTGTCTTCTGGAACTTCCCTCCTCAATTTCTGAACCCTTGAACTCCTTGCCACCTCTACGTGGAAAACAAGGATTCCAAACTCCGATCACCACATCTGCCTGCCCCCCCCAGTCCCTCTGTGGTCCCCCTTGTCTTCCAGAGGTGCATTGTCAACCAGCAAAGTCGGGCCTCTCCATTTCTCAGAAGCTGCAGATTGTTACGTGACATCACCCTGTGTTTAAATGTTAGTGATTATGCTATCTAAAAAACAAATCTGAGCCAACTGGGGACAAACAAAACTCATTTCAAACACCAGCTCTGTCTCCCATAAGGTCCCGTGTACAACTGCTACAACACAACAGTGGGTCCTGCTGGGTCTCTACTATCATCTGGGAGGAAGGCTATTTATTACCGGGAATCCTACCTTGGTCCCTTGGTGTTAATTGCAGACTCACTGGGTGACGGATTGTATCTGACACGCACCATGTTTCCCGCAGCAAACACAACACTTTGTCAAACTCCGTTTGGTATTGCTCCATCCCTCCATCATTCTCCCTAATGACAAAAATAATTAACACATTCATATAAAAGCACAGGATGAGGAGAGCTTTAATTTATTCATCTAGTTCAGGGTCCTCCCTGTTATCAATATATGACAAGTTAATGTCATATATTAATTAAAAAGCAACAGTGAAGCAATTTAGGAAACTGAGGGATTGTCATGGGTCCTGGTTGTGACAGCATGTTTTGGGCATCATGGAAGATTACAGATTTGCCTTCTGTGGTATCTCATATCCATCATCCAAAAACTACCTGCTCTTAAGGGTAGAGAGAGTGAGCTTGTCTTTGAAAAAGGTGCCTGGGTCTCTTTTCCGGTTGCCGCAGCGCTAGGAACCATGAGTACCAAAGTCTCTCGCGACACCCTCTACGAGGCGGTGCGGGAAGTCCTGCACAGGAAGCAGCGCAAGCGCCGGAAGTTTTTGGAGACGGTGGAGCTGCAGATCAGCCTGAAGAACTACGACCCTCAGAAGGACAAATGCTTCTCTGGCACCGTCAGGCTTAAGTCCACCCCGTGCCCCAAGTTCTCAGTGTGTGTCCTTGGGGACCAGCAGCACTGTGACAAGCGAAGGCCGTGGAGATCCCTCACATGGACATCGAGGCGCTCAAGAAGCTCAACAAGAATAAGAAGTTGGTCAGAAAGCTGGTCAAGAAGTATGATGCCTTTTTGGCCTCAGAGACCCTGATCAAGCAGATTCCTCGAATTCTGGGCCCGGGCCTGAACAAGGCCGGGAAATTCCCTTCCCTGCTGACCCACAATGAGAACATGGTGGCCAAGGTCGACGAGGTGAAGTCCACCGTCAAGTTCCAGATGAAGAAGGTGCTGTGTCTGGCAGTGGCAGTTGGCCATGTGAAGATGACAGATGATGAACTCGTGTACAACATCCACTTGGCTGTCAACTTTTTGGTTTCGCTGCTGAAGAAGAATTGGCAGAATATCCGTGCTTTGTACATTAAGAGCACCGTGGGGAAACCCCAGCGCCTGTACTAAGCTACGGTTCAATAAACTTTATTGTTCCTGTTTAAAAAAAAAAAAAGAAAGAAAAAAGTGCCTGGGTTTGGTAGCTGCTCACAGGATAGCAGGTGTAACGTATTATGAGAATTTAACAAGGCTCTGAGAAGACGGTTATTGGAAGTTCTGGCTGGAGGGCAAGGCCATGACTCCTGAAAGATTCTGGATCCAAAAGTCAAGTCAGAACTGGATGCCACAGACTTTCTCAATCCAGCCCTCTTTGCCCCTCCCCTAAGGCCAATACATTTCTTTTTTTTTCTTTCATTATGTATTTATTTATTTTAATCGTTTTATTGGGGCTCATAAGGCTCTTATCACAATCTGTACATACATCAATTGAGCAAAGCACCCTTATACATTCGTTGCACTCATCACTCTCATAATTCACCTTCCACTTGGGTTCCTGGAATCAGCTCGGTTTCCCTTTTTTTTCCCCCATCCCCCTCCCTCCCCGATCCCACCCCTGGTCCCTTGATAATTTATAAATAATTATTACATCTTATCTTACACTCCCCGGCGTCTCCCCTCACCCGCCTCCCCCTTGCCAATCTCCCAGAGAGGAGGTTACACATAGATCTCTGAGATCGGTTCTCCCTTTCTACATGCCCTTCCCTCCTGGTGTCGCCACTCCCACAGCTGGTGTTGAGGGGTTCGTCTGTCCTAGATTCCCTGTGCCTCCAGATCCCCACTGCACCGCTGTACATCCTCTGGTATAACCAGGTCCACAAGGCAAGGTAGGATTGGGGTCATGATGATTGGGAGGGGAGGAAGCGTTCAGGAACTAGAGGAAGGTTTTGAGTTTCATTGTTGCTACACTGAACCCTGAGTGGCCCATCTCCTCCTCACTACCCCTCTGGAAGGGGTGTCCAGCTGTCTACAGGTGGGCGTTGGGTCCCCATCATGCACTCCCCCTCTTTCACGGTGATGTGATTCTCACCACCACCCCACCTTTGATGTTGGAGACCTGGTCTCCTCTGTCCTTCATGATCACCTATGTTGGTGTGCTGCTTCCGTGTGGGCTCGGTTGCTTCTGGGCTAGATGGCCGCTTGTTTGCATTCAAGCCTTTAAGTCCCCAGACGCTATATCTCTCAGTAGCCGGGCACCATCCGCCTTCTTCACCACACTTGCTTATGCACACTTTCGTCTTCAGCCATTATGTGAGAGAGGTGATCACACAATGATTGATTTTGTTCCTTTGTATCTGCTACATGGTCCATTCAACACCTTGTATTCGCTTAGGCCGTGTGCTTCTTCTCTGTGGGCTTTGTTGCTTCTGAGCTAGATGGCCGCTTATTTGCCTTCAAGCCTTTAAGACCCCAGACGCTATATCTTTTTTTGATAAGCCGGGCACCATCAGCTTTCTTCACCACATTTGCTTACACACACGGCTGTCTTCAGTGATCATGTTGGGAAGATGGGTATCCTGCAATGGCTGCTTAGCAGGGTGAGGTGCTATTGTATTGGGGGATTATGCATGAGGAGACCCAATGTCCATCTGCTACCCTACTACTGAACCTATAAATATATGCATATAAATCTATTGCCCCCATAATCATAAATATGTTTACATATGTACATGTCTGTATTTAGGCTTCTCTGTATGCACTTTGCCTCCTACTCCTTTCCTCTATTTCCTTTCGCTTTCCTCCCGACCCATTACCATGTTTAGCCTTCATTCTGGATTCAGTAGTTCCTCTCAGTTACCTTGCTCTTGGTCACTCCCTTCCAGTCCTCCCCTCCCCTCCCTCCTCTGGTTTTGAACCATTCGCTGTTCCCTTGTCCCTGTGTTGGGCGACACCTCCTCCCTTCCCCTACCTCCCACGCTCTCATGTCCCTCCAGGACCGTTGGTCCTGTTGTTTTCTTCTCTCATTATTTGTCCAGCCTATCTTGTCTAGGTGGACCTGCTGACATAGTAATACGTGCATACAAATGGATATGACTTTGACTGCGCCCAAGTGGCCCATAAGAACATGGCTTTGACAGAAGCAACATCGACACGCTGATAAGCAGAAAAGCCACTAGCATACAAAATTTACTGGGTAAAAAAACAAAACAAATTTAAAAAGACTAAACAAAAAGATAGCAAATATTAAAAGAAAAAATTGCTAGTAGTTCAAGGTCCTTTCATTGGCCTTTAGGAGTGTTTTCTAGGTGTAGCTTGTGAGGCGCCACATCCTGGCCCAGAAGACCATCCTTTCTACTCCCTCGGGCTCCCTTTGCTCTGCTTCCTCCACTGCTCCACTGCATGTCCCCAGTGTTTGCCTCAGTGTGGCGGGGTCAGCTCAGTTGCCCATCCCCCATTGTGTCTCAGGTGCTGTCCCGTGTAGGGCCATGTGTTGGTGCAGGATGTCATATCTCGTAGTGTGGTCAGCTGAATGGTCCTCTCTGTATGATGGGCTCTTCTAGCTGGTCTATCGACTTTGGGCTTGGTGGACCCAGGTGTACTCCACTATGTCCTTTCTCCTTCTTTTGTTTCAGCTTCCTTCTGGATGTGGTGTGGTGGGTCAGTTCCTTTCCCACTCCAGACAATCTATTTTTGTTTTCTGTGGTATTCCCTTCGAGTGTGGGGGTCGGCCTAATTCTGGTTTGGGCCGGCTTGTCGTCCAGCCTCTTTGTGTAGACCTCTGTACTTTGCGTTGTCCTCCTTGTTTGGTGTGTCGTGTTGGGGTCCGTATGCATGTTCCAAATCTGTGGGGACATAACCGATACTCTCCCCCGGGTGGGTTAGTACCCTGCCCCCCCCCATACCATCCATTCGGATTCTCCCCCTCCCGGTTCTCCCTCTCCCTACCCCACTACCCCTTCTTTATGCTGGGCTCTTATGTACCTCCCTAGGTGTGGCCTGTCCTCCCTCCAACTATCTATGCTTCCTCCCGTTTATTGTGGGATGGATGTTTATTCTTCTATTTCTGTCATGCTGATTGTACTTATCTCAGGGGACTCATGTTGTACCTGTCCCTTTGGGTCTGGCTTACCTCGCTTAACATAATTCCTTCCAGCTCTTCCCATGAAATAACGTGTTTCATGTGCTCATCGGTGCTTTTCAGTGCTGCATAATACTCCATTGTGTGTATGTGCCAAAGTTTGCTAATCCACTCGTCTGTCGATGGAAACTTAGGCTGTTTCAAAGTCTTTGCCATTGTGAATTGTGCCGCAATAAACATTGGAGCGCATATGACTGGTCGTGTTTTATTTGCTGCTTCAACCGGGTATATGCCCAGTAGAGGGATGGCTGGGTCATGAGGTAGATCAATTTCCATTTTCTTTAGGTATCGCCAGATTGCTTTCCACAGTGGCTGTACAAATGTACACGACCACCAGCAGTGGAGGAGGGTTCCTACTTCACCACAGCCCCTCCAACACTTGTTGCTCTCTGATTTACTGATCTGGGCTAGCCTCAGGGGTGTTAGGTGGTATCTCATGGTTGTTTTGATTTGCATTTCTCTTATGGCAAGGGACTTCGAGCACTTTCTCATATGTTTATTGGCCATATTGATCTCCTCTCTAGTGAAAGTTCTTCTCATTTCTTTTGCCCACTTCCTTAGGGGGTTAACTGTTTTCCTCTTTTTGCAGGTCACGATGGTGTTGTAGATTTTAGTAATGAGCCCTTTGTCTGATGTGTCATTACTAAAAATCTTCTCCCAGTCTGTGGGTTGCCTTGTCACCCTCTTGGCAAAGTCTTTCGAGGTGCACATGCATTTTATTCTTATTAGATCCCATTTGTCGATTTCCAATTCACCTGTGTGTGTCCCCTTCCCTGTTGCAGTGAGCCTATGTGCTCCCTGGGCCAGTACGCTGAGATTAGTCCCGATTCCCTCCTTAATGGTCCTGATGGTTTGGGGTTTGACTTCTAGATCTGTGATCCACCTTGAGTGTATTCTTGTGCATGGGGTGAGGTAGACGTCTTATTTCAACTTTCTACATGTGGATATCCATTGTTTCCAGCACCACTTATTAAAGAGGGCATCTGCTTCCCACTTGACATTTTTGGGACCCTTGTCGAAGATCAGTTGTCTATATGCTGATGATTTTACTCCTGGGCTTTCTATTCTTTTCCACTGGTCTGAGTGTCTATCATTGTGCCAGTACCATGCTGTTTTGACCACTGTAGCTGTGTAGTAGGCATTGAAATCAGGTAGGGCGAGTCCTCCAATTGTGTCCTTCTTCTTGAGGAGTTCTCTGCTAATTCTGGGTTTCTTCCCTCTCCATATGAAGTTGGTGGTCAGTTTTTCCAATTCTTTGAAGAAGGTTGAGGGTAATTGGATTGGTATAGCAGGCCAATACATTTCTAAGGGTTATGGATTCTACTTCAGAATCGTTCTCAATCTCAATCCCAGGGCCCTCTTCACCATTGCTGGCTAGACCTGTTCACCTCTTGCCATATGTGTGTGTGTGTGTGTGTGTGTGTGTGTGTGTGTGTATCACACACACACACACACACACACACACACATATGGGTTTATTGTAAGTCTGGGTCTGTAGGTTTCTCGGGTGGGAAATGTCTCGGTCCTTGGCTACACACTAGAAAGAAATTCACACCAAAGCCTGGTTGGTGATCCGAGTGGGTTTATATACAGGAGAGAAGAAGGTTCCGGCGTTACAGTTAACTGAACACGGGCACCCTTATGACACTGCACACCCAGCCCTGCTGAGCGGAAGGCAGAGAAGCAGCTGAAGGGAAGGTTCCAGCCTTTTAAGGGCTTTCAGCTGTGAGGCGTCAATTAAGCTCTCCTGGCTTGGCCTTGAATTGGTGCATGCCCTTTAGCCTGCATTGGCTTCCAACCTCCTGTAGGGGGCCCCCTAAGCATGGAGAGGAACAACCCCTTGTCTTGCTACCTAACAGGTCTACATTCCTGTATGGTTACATTGAGATGGAAGTAGCCCCTTTAGACAGCCTGTGAGGTTCACCAGGAGCCACAGGCCCCAGCGTTCCCTGTTACCACCTTAAACCTTAAACTACTGTTGGAGTTTATATTATTTGTGCGGGTCTGTGGACATGGAATGTTTCCATGCCAGACCCTGAAGTTGCACAAATAAGCATCCAGAACAGAACTCATACAGGCTCTAATAAGATGCTCAGATGCTTCTTGCTAGGATGAGAATTCATCGAAGTTTGTGAGCAGTTCAGATCTTGTAAGGGAGAACAGGTCAGTAGTGTATCCAGAGAAGAGAGCAAAGGTCAGGGGAAAGGGAGGAGGCCCACAGACATCTGTGCTCTGTGTTTGGCCACAAGACAAGAAACCAGGTCTCCCTGAAAAAGAAAGCAGAACAGCAAGTCCCTCGGAACTAGGACATCTTTAAACCTGACCTATACAACACTCGGCTCAGGGAGGCGCCTTGGAAAACCGTAAAAGCCCGAAAAGAGGGACAAGGAGGAAGCCCAAGTCTTTGGTTTTCCCTGCTGTGCTTTCAGTGTTGAAATGTCTGTGCACGGAGCCTTTGAAATTTCAGAATCAGAGAGTGGATTCATAAGCCAAGCTCCTGCTTTATTCTTCAATGCATTTTAGCCCAACTCCTCCTTGGTGACACATGTAACAGAAATTCTGGACTTAGGAGCCACTTGGTCCTTGGACACTAGGAGATTACAGTGGAATCTGAAACAGGGCTCTAACCACCAACTGGACTGGCCTAGGAAGCCCAAGTATTCAGTCTCCCAAACACCAACCTCCCGTTGCTCTTCATCTGCCTCCACCTTGTTCAGCTTTAGTTGTCCGTGGAAGCGTTTGGCACCCATCTGATGCTTCAGAACCCAGAAAGGAGGAAAGGTAAAACTGGGATTCAAATGAAACAAGATGTGCCCGGGGCTCCTCGTGGCATTTGTCACCTTCAGTTCCCTCTTCGGACGCAGATGTGGCAAGGTTCACAAACAAGCTTTACCAGAAAGAACAGCCTGCTTCCAAGTGAGAAAAAGCCCTTTACACATGAGTTCCTGAGGTCAGCCCAGCCCTGTGCGCCACCCACCCCTCCCAGAGTCCCCTGCTCTCCGGCGAAGCATTAAAGCAAGTGGAAGCAGAGATTTGCTCAGAATAAAAAATCATTTTTCACAATAGCATGCCACATTCTGGATGGCAATCACGGCTGCACAAACCGTATCCATCCCCAGTCATAATGTTGCCGCCTCAGTGACCACACACACACATTGTGTGGCGAGACTCAGAGTCTATTCCATTTGTGATCAATTGTTTCCTCCCTCTCCACACTTTGCACTTAGGAGACATGCTCTCTGGAGGCGGTTGAGGCTTGTCTTGTGGCCAATAATCATCTCCTACGCCTTCCTTTCCAGTCACTAATTTGATGTCTTCACTCAAAGAAATGCCCATAAGTTGAGGTTTCAGAGGAGAGCTCCTTGAGCTCCCCAGACAACAAGGGGGCCGAGTGTCACCGTCATTATCCTGAGCTGGGAGGGAACACTAGTGTTCCGGAGGCTGGGAATCCGTCACTGCCTGCCCATCGCACAGACAGAGCAGATGCTGGTTATAATTGCTTCTAGACGTCCTGCCATGCTCAGTTGAACGTCAAAGCCATAAACGCTGCCCGACTACAATAAAACTGGAGTACGCAGACATTTCTGCATCATTGCCGGGTGAAAATACACTGAGTGGAGTTGGATGAGATGGCAGCAAGCGCTTAAGGAGGGGGTGGTGTGGGAATACCAACAAGATGACTGCCAGTCTCCGTTTCCTCCTCTCGTCTGCTTTGTGTTTTCTTTCAGGACCAGAAGAAATGATGCATATGTAAGGATAAAAAATTTTCCATTTCCAGAGGAGTTTTCCACCCCCCAATCTACCCGCAGCCTCCTTTGAGCAAGCCAGTAAAAGCTTTTTTTTTTTTTTTTTTTTTAAACCTGCCTTCTCACTATGGCAATTTCCAGAGCTGCTATGTGACTGTGTTTTAAAGTCCCCCTTAGGATCCAGAGTGCAATCCATATCACAAAGGCATCCTCCCAGTCCCAAATAGCAATGCGACCTCAATTCAGAAGGTTGTTCTTGTTTCCATAGACCCAGAATGGAGTTTAAGCTGTTGATCTTGACTGTGGTTGTCGCGTCAGCCTCTCATGGGCACCTCATGGGCAGTGGAGCAAACTGTGCCTATCTGTGCTACCACCAGGACTGGGAGAGGAAGCCAACAGTGGTGGGCCATAGGTCAATGTGTGGATGGGGATGATCAGGTCTTTCTTCATTATTCTGTTTCAGTCTGGAAACACCACTGAAGCCTGCTCAGTGTCATAGCAACACACAAACCTTCACTGACAGTCTGGGGCACATTGGCTGCAAATCAAACCCGGGTCTTCCCGGTGAAAGTCGATGAGAGGTCTACCACTGAAGCACCGTGGCCCTCACCTCAAACCAGGGCAGTCATTTCCGGAGTTCAAACCAGACCACAATGCAGGATGACTGAGATTGCCACCAGAATCTGATACTGATGCAGAAAAAAACCTAACTACCATTTTATTGACTCCCAATAGGACAAAGATCTGCCCCTTTGGGGTTTTGAGACTTTAAATCCTTACAGCAGGGGTCGCAACCTGTGGGTAGCGACCCCTTTGGGGATCAAATAACCCTTTAACAGGGGTCATCCAATTCATAACGATAGCAAAATTACAGTTATAAAGTAGCAATGAAAATAATTTTATGGTTGCAGGTGACCACAACATGAACTGTATTAAAGGGTGGCGGCATTCAGAAGGTTGAGAACCATTGCCTTACAGAAATAGACAACCTCATATTTCTCCCACGGAGGGGCTAGTCAGTTCAAACCCCTGACCTTGCGATTAGCAGGTTAATGCATAGTCCACTACACCACCAGGGCTCCTAATGATATAATAAGAGATACTATTGTTAGATCACTCGTGGGAGAAATATACCTCAGTCCTTGGCTTCGCGTGAGAAAGAATTCACTCCGCAGCCTGGATTGTGATCCAAGTGAGTTTTTTGAGAGAAGAAGTTTCAGGTTTACACAGGCACCTCAGGGCCCCTCACCCCTGCACAGCTTGCCTAGAAGCTGCTGGAGAGAAAGTCACTACGTGGGCTCCAGGATCCTGCCTTTTCTTTCTTTTCTTAAATCGTTTTATTAGGGGCTCATACAATTCTTATCACAATCCATACATACATCAATTGTGTAAAGCACATTGTACACTCACTGCCCTCATTATTCTCAAAACATTTGCCTCCACTTAAGCCCCTGGCATCAATCGAGTCATCATTTTTACCCCTTCCTCCCCACTCCCCCATCCCTCAAGAAACCTTGATAATTTGTGAGTGGTGATAGTGGGAGGGTAGAGGGAGGGTGGATTGGAAAGAGGAAACCGATTACAAGTATCTACATGTGACCTCCTCCCTGGGGAACGGACAACAGAAAAGTGGGGGAAGGGAGACATCGGAGAGGTCAAGATCCTGCCTTTTCAATTCCTCCACAGGGAGGCATGGTTGATGGTCCTGGTCAACCCCATTGGCTGGATTGAATTCACCTGGCTCAGATGGGCCAATCCAGGTGTAACACCCACCTAGGTGTACCACCCCTTCCTGGCCGGAAGTTTGAACCTGAGCATATGTAATGGATGACCCACTCCCTATGCTAAGCTACCTAACAGTATTTGCAAGATGCCGAGCAATGTTCTAAGCTTTTTGTATATAATAATTCAATTATTTCACTTAAGAAGCCTATGTGTGGACTCTATTCTTGCCTCATTTTACAGATGAAAAATCAGTGGCACAGGATGATAAAGTCATGAGCCTATGACCACACAGTGAGGAAGTGGAAAGGAGAGATTTGAACCCAGGCTGCAGAGTCCATGCCTTGGGTGCCTACAGCGCCACATAGGACACAGGAAAGCATGGAGCAGACTCGGCGTAAGACCTAGCATGTATGTGCTAGGACTGCATGAGAGTAGCTGCTACTCAGATCCAGAAGAGAATACAAGGCTATTGCAAAAATTATTTTTTCCAAGAGAGGGTGGAATTCTGCATCTTGTGCGAAATCCCCCAACCTGCACATGGCACAGCTACTTCAGAAGGTTCCCAACAATGTGTGCTGTGTGGCAAACCTAACTGAGCTCAGGGGGAGCTGGTCTGTGGGTTATGTTACCCAGAAGGTGAGCAGTTTGAACTCACCAGCCACCACTCCAAGGGAGAAAGAGAAGGCTTTCTGCTCCCATGGACTTACAGTCTTTGAAGTGGCAGGGAGCATTTCCATGCAGCCTATGATTAGGATCTAGGAGGGTGAGGGTGGATGGAGTTGGTTGAGACCTGGCTTCAGGGCATTTCCCAGAAGGGCTTCCTGCAGTGACTCTGCCTTCAGGAATGTCTGGTGACCCTGAGGGCAGCAAAGTCCTAAGCACACTCAGGCAGTGGTTCTCAACCTTCCTAATACAGGTCCTCCCAAGTATGAAGCTCTCAAGAGATTCTGCAAGGTTTTATGTGTGTGAGTGTGTGCGTGTGTAATAAGGTCACAAAGTCAGAAGCCCTCTAGAAATTCTGCAAGGGCGTGTGTGTGTGGGGGTGTTTGTAAAAAGGACACAAAGTCAGAAGCCGACTATTGATTCTGCAAAAGTGTGTGTGTGTGTGTGTGTGTAAAAAGGACATGAAATCAGAAGCCCTCTAGGGTTCTGTAAGGGTGTGTGTGTGTGTGTGTGTGTGTGTGTAAAAAGGACATGAAGTCAGAAGCCCTCTATTGATTCTGCAATGGTGTGTTTGTGTGTGTGTGTGTGTGTGTGTGTGTGTGTGTAAAAAGGACATGAAGTCAGAATCCTTGTAGAGTTCTGGAAGGGTGTATGTGTGTGTGTGTGTATAAAGGACACGAAGTCAGAAGCACTCTAGAGATCCTGCAAGAGTATGTCTTTGTGTGTGTGTGTGTGTGTGTGTGTGTGCAAAAAGGACATGTTGTTAGAAGTCCTCCACAGATTCTGCACAGGTGTGTGTGTGTGTGTCTGTGTGCGTGTGTGTAAAAAGGACACCAAGTCAGAAGCCGACTATTGATTCTGCAAAACTGTATGTGTGTGTGTGTGTGTGTGTGTGTAAAAAGAACACGAAGTCAGAAGCATTCCAGAGACTCTGCAAGGGTGCGTGCATGTCTGTGTGTGTGTGTGTGTGTGTGTGTGTGTGTGCGTAAAAAGAACACGAAGTCCGAAGCCCTCTAGAATTTCTGCAAGGGTGTGTGTATCTGTGTGTGTGTGTGTGTGTTTAAAAAGGACACAAATTAAGAAGCCATCCAGGAATTCTGCAAGGATGTGTGTGTGTGTGTGTGTGTGTGTGTGTAAAAAGGACAGGAAGTCAGAAGCCCTCTAGGAATTTTCCAAAGGTATGAGTATCAGTGTGAGGGAGGGTGTGTGTGTGAGTGTGTGTTTGTAAAAAGGACACGAAGTCAGAAGCCCTCCAGAGATTATGCAAGTGTGTGTGTGTGTGTGTTTAACAAGGACATGACGTCAGAAGGCCTCAAGAGATTCTGCAAGGGTGTGTGTGTGAGTGTGTGTAAAAAGGACACATGAAGTCAGAAACACTCCATAGTTTCTGCAAAGGTGTGTGTGTGTGTGTGTGTGTAAAAAGATCCTGAAGTCAGAAGCCATCTAGAGATTCTGCCATGATGTGTGTGTGTTTTTGTAAAAAGGAGACCAAGTATGAAGCTCTCAAGAGATTCTGCAAGGTTTTATGTGTGTGAGTGTGTGCGTGTGTAATAAGGTCACAAAGTCAG